>NC_056739.1:686152565-686222565 GCF_019279795.1 Protopterus annectens | reverse complement strand
CCAAATACATGGTTTGGCTCTTTGTCAACCGTCACGAGACAAGACTCCTGCAGGGCCAGTTCCAAGGGATGGAGTACAAGGCAGAGGCTTGGAACTGGTTAGCTCGTGACCTCACCAGTGCCACAGGCATTCCTCGGACTGGTGAGCAGGTCCATCACCACCATGCAGACCTGAAGAGACAAAAGCAGGACTGCCTGAACCAGTGGATACAGGAGGCTCGTGGGATGCAGAATGCCCCACAACTGAGTATGTATCCATGGAATGCAGTATGTAAGAATTGATAATGGAGTATGTATAACGGATAGGTATGTCTCAATATCCCTTCATTTATTTTACAGCTGCAGGTGACCGTGCTGCGAATCAACAAGCCTATGCTGATAGGCTGCTAAGGCTGCGCCACCAGGCAGGTTAGTGATTATTCTGCATGTATTGTTATATAAAATATGAGAAAGAGCATGAAAGAAAGTGTTGTAGTCCAATAAAACAGCCATAGAATTGCCTGAATAAGTCCTCTGCATGTACTGTCAGATAAAAACGTCAGAGAGGCAGAAAAAGAGTGTAGTAACCCATTAAAAAAGGTAACATATGTCTGGAATAATATCTCTGCAGGCACTGTCATATAACATAAGTGAGTGAGCCTGAAAAAAGATTGTTCTAACCTATTAATAAAGGTATGATATGTCTTAAACATGTCTGCCATAGTTAAAACAAATAAAGGAGTGAGCCTGTGGAAAAGTGTGCAATGTCATTAATAAAGGTCTAAAACCCAGAGTGTGTCTGTGTCGCAGAGTCTGAAATGTTGCTGTACCCTTGCATTATACAAACAGTACTGTTTGAAAATGTGCTGGCAACCCAGAGTTATGCAGTCCCATATAAAGTGGGTGATGGAAGTGCTAGTAGCTGTGAAACATATATACAGTCCACAATAGTCAGTTACTGGCTGGCATGAATAAGTAAACCTGGCACGTGTAGCATGTAATTATTCACCAGAAATGTGAGTGTGTGTCAAGAAATGCAGGGTTCTGTACAAATTGAAGTGAAAATGTCATTTGAACACATCCCAGATATGTAGATAAAGAAATATAAATGCAAACAAGAAATATGTAGCAGTAACATCTGCATCCTGGACAGTTAGTATGTCAGATATAGGTCAAGCATATATTGAACTAGCCAAACCCATGACACAACCTAATGTATGGTGGCAAGTGTAATAATACAGGTAGGGGATATACACTTGCAGTCACTGGGAATGTAGTGTAGACTAAAAGGTCATTATAAGATGTTAACCAAGGTTTTTTCTACACCCTACCATATGTGCATAAACCATGCAATTCCACACCTCAATGGGTATGTGTAATCTTAAATATTTGTTGGGACATATGTCCTATTGTTTTATAAATATTTGCATTGATGTTGATGCATGTGCCCTGTTCAAACACCACGTTCATGGTGGCCTGTTGCTACCAAACATCCCTGCATGCTGTTGGAATATCCACTGTTGTTCAATATATGCATGTGTTATGCTTGCTGTTCAACTGTTGGAACCTTGGTGTGTTGGGTTAATGGGAATATTACTGCATGCTGTTACAACTAATCTGGAATGCTGTTGTTTATGTTGTAATTAAACACACCTAATCACAGAACGTATGGGAAGGCCGGTCCCAGCTGACCCACCTGGCCCTCCTCAGTTGGCGAGTGCACCTGGCACCAGCGGCTCTGCTGCCCAGCCCGGGCTCCCCTCCTCCATTGTTCCTGTGCCACCTTCAGGTGGAAGCGCTGCAGGGGATGGGGCTCGTCCCCCCTGTGCAAGTGTGGGCGGAGGAGGGCCACCTGTCACCCTTGCTAGGGTCCGGGCTGTGGTGCATAGGGAGATCCAGCGTTCAGTCCCTGATCCCCTACGCCAGCTCGAGGCGAGAGTGGAGTGTCTCTCGGGTGAGCCTGTCCATCCTACACAGCCTTCAGCACAGCCACCCTCGGGGCTGTGAAGGTGCAGTGGTGACTGCCCATGGGTGGGGATCTCAATTTCACTGTTACCATCTGTGGGCTCATGGGCTTGCAATTTCCAAACATCCTTCCCCGTCAATTGTGTTCACCCACCCCATGTGTCAAACCCCGCCCCTGTATGCATCTTGTTTGTCTTGTCTGTTTACCTCCCCAACTTACCTCCCCAAATATACCTACTTCCTCTACCTCACATTCCACTCTCACCTGAAAAAAAAAATTTAAAAAAAGGGCAATTTGTTCCCACAAAAAAATTATGCCCCATACATAGCTGCCCAATTCGCACACATGTCCGCTGGACATGTAAACTGATAATTTTAATTAGCAGTACACCATATTTTGTTGTCCTCACCCCTCTCTCAGGGGTGGAAGGTTTCAAATTTCACACCAAATTTCAAACATATGCACAGCTGTTGATGGTAAAGAAATGGGCAGCTATGGACCTTCCCTACACCCATCCTGCACATCCCGAGCTGTTTTCCCTACTGTCTTTCCCTCTTTTTGCCCCCTTTTTCACCACTTTCCTATCTCCCCATTTTCTTTTCTTTAAAAGAAATTAGCGCAGGGTTAGCGGGAGTAAGCACTTTTAAGCAGTAGTTAATGGGGGTGCGCGAGTGTGAGCTTGTGTGCACTTAGCTAAGCATTGCTAAGAGTGGCACAAACCCGTGCAAACCCGCTTACAACTGCTTAAAAGTGCCGTAGTCACTCTGTATGACAAGGCCCTTGAACTGCTCAGCAGCAAAGTAAAAAAACCTTGTCAGTCTCGAACCCAGGACCTTGGACTCACCCGTCTGCATGAAGTACCACTACACCACAGCAGGAATACAACAACTTAGTGCTGAAAGCAACATATCATGCATTACCATGAGTGAATGTAAAGGGAAAATAGGAATGGCATAACACAAATCTTGTTCTGTGGGCCTTAACCAGCAGGTGTTGTGGAATTTCATGACATGACTGTGAAAAGAGAATCAGCCATGCTAGTAGGGAATAATGTTACAGTAGCAAATTACAAACCCCACACAGTATCAGAGCATGATAAACACTGGCATATTTGCATAGGTCACAGGCCAGACCTCCCAACAGTGAATGATCTACAGTGATGACCCTGATTTGTAAACAAATGTTAGCTGTGCCCCTCTGATTCCCTGTGAAATGTACTAACAGTAGGCAGAAAGGTGGGGAATCTCACTTAATGACAAATGTCAATAAGTGAGAGTAGACACTGCTTGCACGTCAGAAAAGGGGTAGTAATACATATGCTCTGAATCCCCCAAAGTCTGAACTGCAAAATGTTTGAAGTATATCACAGGTGTATCCCAGTTATATGTACCTTTCCCTGAGGCTGTTCAAATATATACCTGAGAGTATCTGAGGCCTGGGAGAGTCAGAAACACACAGGCATATCAGTTTGTCTGCTGTTACACACTCTGCAAATAGCTGTAGAATGAATCCCACAAGCATGCCCTTATGTAGAAGTGCAACACAGAAATATCAAAGGATGTAGCCATGTACTGCTAGCAACCACCTGTGACAATGCCATTGTTCAGGTGCTGAAAAGACTGCTGTGGTGCACAGTCAAAGAATACTAGGCTGACCTCTGTCTACCATCTGGATATGTCCACAGGTGGGAGCTACTCAGGCAGACTACCGGCTTTCATAGACTTACAGGTACACAGCAACTCTGCATGTTCAGTAAGATAAACGTCACACGATAATAAATAATGCACTCTGCACTTCTGCGCCCCTACCCAAAGGTACTATATACCCGTGTAGTCAGGCACAACCAAGGGTGTAGGTAGGTATACACAGTAGTGAAATGTGTCCAGTTGTCCTGAGCAGACTGCGCTAATGTCAACACAAACAAACCACAAACTGTTCAGAAGTGAGTAACGTACTAATGACAGTGTAGCAGTTCACAAACAGTGCATGTGCCTGATATTCATAATTGGTAGTACAACATACTTAGTTGTCCTCACCCCTCTCTCAGGGGTGGAAGGCTTCAAATATCCCTCCTAATGTATTGCATATGCACAGCTGTTGCTGGTAAAGAAATGGGCAGCTATGGACCCTCTCCACACCCATCCTGTACATCCCGAGCTTGTTTCCCTACTGTCTTCCCCTCTTTTTTCACCCTTTATCACCACATTCCTATCTCCCCATTTACTTTTCTGTCAAAGAAATGAGCACAGGGGTTAGCGGGAGTGAGCACTTGCAAACAGTAGTGTGTGCTTAGCTTAGCATTAGATATGATAAGCTAAGCCAAGCTTGGCGTAGTATTGCTAAAATAAAATAAGCTGAGCTAAGCTTAGTTTAGCATCGCTAAGTGTCACACAAACCTGTGCAAACCCGCTTACAACTGCTTAAAAGTGCCTTAGTCACTCTGTATGACAAGGCCCTTGTACTGCTCAGCAGCAAAATAAAAAACTTGTCAGTTTCAAACCTGGAACCTGGTACTCACCAGTCTGCATGAAGTACCACTACACCACAGGAGATATACAATAACTTGTTGCTGAAAGAAATATAACATGCATTACAATGAGTGAATGTAAAGGGAAAATAGGAAAGCCATAGGAATACATTGCAATAACTACTGTTGTATGCCAGTTAATTATCTAATTTGAAAAGAAAGTACATGCTCCCATGTATCCAATGTTAGCATTAGGAGGTATGAGTAAACCTACACACTGAGACGAGTGTACTGGAAGACGCAACAGTCAGGTTTCAGTACAACATGCTTTTCACTGGCTACAACCCAGCTTCAGATATGAGACATATACCAACCTTCTGACTGAGATAACAGTGTCCACAGCAAACAAGCATGGTCCCCACCTTGCAAAACTGAAAGGGCTATGCCTACCTAACCTATCATTTTTTAGCAGTGTCCTGAAATCACAGTGAGAACTGCAATTACCACACAGCAGGCTGCATGCAATTACTAAATGATGGCCACCAATTGGTGCAGAGGCCATCACATGCACATGTGCAGATACCTAGAAAAGCAGCCTGTATCTGCTGTCAACACATGCAATAATATCATTGCAACAACTGGGAGAGAGAGAGAGAGCACGAGTGAGAGAGACAGACAGAGACAGACAGACACAAACAGGCAGAAGGAGACAGACGCTGAAAACAAACAGCAACACACATAGGAAACAAAACCAAAAAAAAAAACATAAACAATAAAAAAAAACACCTACAACAGAAGGAGGTGAGGAATACAAAGGCAAGGTATGTAACAGATATGTAATTGGTGACATCCGAAAGATGTGTCTGAAGGGTACTCTACATACTGTGAATCATCCATATGTGGCAACAGTCCATATCTATATGTACATGCACATTTGCATAGGGCAAGGGACATATTGCAACTGTTAGTGAAGGCTGGACATAAGTATGTTGTTGAAGGCTGCTATGTGCACATATGTATGTAGGTTGTAGTGTGTGGCATTGCAGAAAGCAAGTAGTGCTGGTATATGTCATGTGGTGTTAAACACTGTGGGACTGAACTACAGACAGTGAGGCCTGCAACAACTATACGGCCTGAGGACAGCAGAATGCATTCTGCACAACATTGAGCAATAGTATTACAAAACCTTATGTCTCACAACTGTTGCATAATTGACATCCCCACCATGAAAGGTGGGCAGTATATGTGCCTATATATGCAGCAATATTGACAGCAATGGATGTTTACATGTATGTGTATATATACATGTATATACATATATATGTGTGTATAGATATATAGATATATACATGGATATATTTAGATATATATGGATATATATGGATAAATATAGATATATATCAATATATATGGATATATATATATATATATATATATATATATATATATATATATATATATATATATATATATATATATAGATATATGGATATATGTAGATATATATAGATATATATAGATATGTATGGATATGTATGGATATGTATAGATATGTATGGATATGTATAGATATGTATAGATATGCATAGATATGTATAGATATGGATAGATATGGATAAATATGGATAGATACGGATAGATATAGATAGATATGTATAAATGTATGTATGTGTATATATATATATATATATATATATATATATATATATATATATATATATATATATATATATATATATATATAACAGAGAGTGAGGGAGACAAGGGGTCATATGTACTGCCACAGGTGCCTGTTGTCCAAGGCATGGACTGAACACCAGTGTTGATACCGCAGTTCCATACCCCATTCCAAAACACCTTACACAGTAACTGCCACATAGGTGGTAGCCTGCCTAACACTGATGGTGTCAGAAGGGTACATGGGACACAGGTGCACAGTAGGCTCCCCTTTGATAATCACAGTGACAACAGTAGTAATGTAATTTGTCTATGTGGTACGTGTCATCACAAAAGTTGTGTCATCTAGGGAAATATAGGTCGTTATTCCCCTCTACTCATCACAATGCCCCATGTGGTATGTACCTCACATGACAACTACAGCAAGTGGAAAGGCCACAGACATACCTAACAAAGAGTAATACTGCCCTCAAACACATGCCCTATGCAGACTGACTCACAAACCACAGCTAGAGTGCGTTGCATACCACCCACTCAGAGGTTACCACTGCCAGACATACAGAGGTATGTCACACCCATAGTAGTCAGCCAACCTGCATGACAACACCTCACAATCCCTCCGGGCTACATGACCTAGGGCCCTAATCCTTGTCACCTCACTAAACAGCACATGCTGGAGGTACAGGTTCCTATCCACAAATATGCCATACTCTGGGCTATACCACCCAGCATGAACAAACAAGGCTCCTCATTAGCAGATGTCATACATACCCCTGATGATTGTTTTGGAGATAGGTAATATGCCCTGGGAGTCACCTCTGTGTATCCAGTTGACAGGAGCAAGTGAAATCACTTTACATGTGTGTCAAAGGCCAGGGTAGCATATGGCTAGGCTGCTCTAGGCCCTAGGGCCAATAGCATATTACCTACCTATGACACAATGCACACACACATGTACTCAGTGCAATACCTGCTATGTGAGGTGGAATGAGTGTGACAGTGACTGTGTGCAAGGTTTGTAAAGGTGTGATAGCTTAGTGTGAGGTCGTGTCTGTCCTGGTAGTTTATGTCCTAGGTGTGAGGCTGGAGAAAGATGTGTCAGTTATTGGGATGCAGACATAGTAGGATGGCATATGTTGTGACGTAGTGCCTTGTGTATGACTGTGGTGTCCCAATGTAGGCTAAAGCAATACATGTATGCTCAGTAAGTGGTACTGCTGGTGACTCCAGCTCACATATGAACTGTTGTACTACCTGAAGCTGTAGGCCTAAACAGCACAGTATGGTGTATGTTCACATTCCCTGGTAACACTGTCTTGTGTGTTTCCTGTAGTCTGCACAGATAACATACCACTGGCTTGGGTATCTGTAAGTAGGGGCACACAGTACTATAAGGTACACAGGTAATGCTCATCTGTGTCGGCATACATCTGTGTGTCGTATGTATGTCCGATGTGTGTTTAATGATGCCTGTACCATGCCTGCAATGACATGTGTGTTACAGAGTATGTGTGTGTACCTAGCAACATGTATACTCTGTTACAGCAGTATGCCAGCTATATCAACAACCGTGCACATATGTCAGGTAGGGGTATGGCATCAAAGACTAGGGTGGTTTACCGGTAATACTGTAAATGTACATGACATGACATTCATTGCATTGGATGACATATATCTTCATGCATTAGCTTGATATATACCCCCGGGGCGAGGTTGTGCATTATATCCCAAACAGTGTGCCGACTACTGGTGCATACTGATGTGTTATATGGAGTGTTGCAGGCACTGTCAGCCAGTTGTAGGCTGAGCACTGATATGTGGTATTGCATGTGTGTATCCTCTGATAGACAGATAGATGCTATATATGGCAGTTAAGTGATATCTGTACTTCGTAATATTAAGTGTGCCACATGACATGCTCACACATATCATTTAATTGTCTTCCAGGGTTATGCCTCATCAATGAAACCCATCGTATTCAGCTGCAGAGGAGCAGGAAATCCTGAACAGCCTGGTGCAGCACTATAACCTGCTGTTTTCCAGGGCCAGCCAGCACCAGCATGACCATACTGCACTGTGGCAAGACCTTGTTCGCCGGGGAAATGACATAGGCATGCATAACCAGACATATGACTAGGTACGCCATCACTGCAGTGATTTAATTAGACATGTCCGGTGGCATGCAACTGATATCCATAGGCAACAGCTTGCCACAGGTGGTGGGGTGGCCATACATCCCCCCCTCACCAGAGTGGAGGAGCTGCTCCTAAGCGTGGTGGCTCCTGGCCTACAGCAGCAACAGCATCACACATGTGTCATCATGGTGGCCAGAGCCACCCAGCAGGATGACATGGAGCGTGCAGGTAATACGTCCTAGCTATAGACTACCGTTACCTTTATTGTTAGAATATGCATATGTGAGATGTGTACTGTGTGTTTATCAGTTGTGCTGCCAAACGTGTGCAATACTGATATCTGGAATAGTATCCGTACACCTGTGACTGTTGACTGTTGTTCCGCTGTCGTTTAGCACACTCACAGTAGCAATGCCACAGTTGTGGCCACTGACAAACTGTGTCATATTCTTCTAGGTCCCTCTGGTGTGATAGCAGGGTAGACAATACATGCTGGTGAGTGTGTTAACACTTTAATATTGGTAATGAAATGTGCATGTCATAGGTGAGGTGTAGGCCATGTACACGTAATACACCTATGCATAATGCATGCTGTGCATGTTTGCTGTGAGACATCAATCATCTCAGTAAAGTCAGTAGCTGCCTCATTCACATGCAATGCACAGTGCAGTAGACACAATTGTGGCAACACTGTACTGCACATTGGATATGCATAGTTGCTACAGCTGTACACAACAGAACACATTTATCATACGCAGTACACAAAAACATGCTACATTTGGCATTACCACACACCCGCTGTAAGGTCACACTTCAGTATCCCACATGTCATGCACACACACATGATGTACCTCCGGGGTAGAGGCCTATCATGGGGCTGTGCAGCACTCTGCAACACATAACACAGCCATGTTAGGCAATGCTCCCTATTGGGCACCTCACACACCAATGTACAAGGTGGCTGTGTAATTGTGAACATAGCCACGGCACTGCAGTTCAGGTACAGTATGCTAGGCGGTGGTCTTGCACACATTAGTAGCTGTGAGTGACCACAAGATGCATGTTGATGATGGCACAGGGTACTATACCCCATCCAGTTACAGTGACCACAGTACTACTCATAGCAGTCATTGCTTTGCACATCAGTGTTGTGTGTGTGCAAACATATGCACCTATACACAATATGCATAGCATGTTGTTTGTGTACTTACATATGCCAGTATATACAATATGCACATCAGTCAGCATCCACACAAAGTGTCACATATATGTCCTGGAATGCTAGTGGGTGTATAGGTCACTTGACACACATTGGGTATGTGTGGTGTTTAATGTTGCAGTCGTGTAGCATGCCATGCCATGTCTGGCACCCACATATCTGCAATATGTCCCACACTCACCATAACCACTGTATACTGGCCATGTCGGCCATTGGGATTCCTTCATGTCAACATGCACCGCGCATCCCGTGTGTGTACATAGCATGCATGTGCTACACCCGTGCTCACTATTATCTGCTATGGACACAGACACTGCACTCAGACATGGATATCTATGTGTCACAGAGATAACACATGCAGCCAAGGCATGTATACTTGTGAGTGATGGTGCACAGGGCATTGCAGAGCTGATAATACCTGCTCAGCAATGTTGTGTCCATGTACACATTGTGTTCCAGGGTGTAACCAATCACTGAACAACTACACAGTTGCATCAAAGCCATGTATACTGCTATTTAATAGGGGCGTCTACACTTGCACTGCATGGTCTTGTGCAACACATATTCTGCATGCTGACACATGTGTGGTGTCTGTCTACCTTGTGATACTGACACCCACCTACACCCACTATAGAGTATGTGTTGGATTGCTGGTATGTGTGTGTATGTGCTGTAGTGAGTTGTGTATTAGTGTTCATGTGTGCATGTGTGCATGTGTGCATGTGCAGGCCGTAAAGTGTGTTTCCTGTCTTCCTCTCACAGGTGCTGAGTTAGGGGTTGGCGAAAGCAGCAGGTGACCTGAAACCACTGCCACAAATAGTGGTGATGATGACACATGTATTTTGGCACAGGAAGATTTGACAGGGTCTGTCGTTGGTCCGCCAATCAACAGTACACAGCGTTCAACCCCATCTATACGCACACTCATACTGTCAATACATCCCTCACCACCAATGCCCATAGGCGAGGGAGAGCATACAGTTGGCATTGACCAGGAGAGTGTGGTACCCATGGCACTTGTATCCCCTCACAGCAGCCATAGCCATAGACCCGGAACGGTACCACATAGGCGGAGGTCCAGGGGTTCTCAGGGGAGCACCACTGGTCGTATTGCTGCTGGCAGGCGTGCCCTCACAGGTCTTACGATGACCAGTATGTTCTGGGCTGTAATGCAGGCTCAGGCACGTATGGAACGGTACACCAGGCAGGGACTTAGGGCGCAGAGGGCACATTACACTGCTATCAATGACAGCATCCGTGACCTTGCCAGTGCCATCCGGACTTACACCGAGGTCATTGATAGACATTGGGGGGAGACATTAGATGCCCTCCACAACATGTCTACCATGAGCCAGAACCGTGCGGGACGGTTGCGACGTCGATGCGGACGCATGCCAGCAACAGCAACAGCTGGCAGTGGTCATAGACGGCCCACAGTTCACAACTGCTCCCGTAGTGGCAGTACCAGCTCCAGCAATGCTGGGGCTGGCCTGTCCATTGACCATCCCAGTAGACCACGTGCATGTGGCTCTGGCCAGTCCTAGCAGGGACATGGGTCCAGTCATTATACCTCTGCCTCTGATGACAGTAGCCAGTCAGGGTTGGTACCCGATACTGTCCGTAGCACCCCTGCCAGGCACAGGTACTGTGTCCGTGGCCGGAGACAGTGATCTGTACAGCCTAGAAGGTACAGTCTGTGGTTGTCCCACAAACTACCATATATGGCAGCCACATGGTGGAGCTGTGTGCATGCAGACACACACACATTAACCAAACAACTAGGGCTCACACATACACACACACATTACATCAACATTGGCCCATGCTGTACTGTTGTCCCTCACACACACACACACACACACACACACACACACACACACACACACACACACACACACACAGACATGTCGATTGGATGGGTCAATGTCAGGCTCTGGCAAACAACAAAATGCCCTGTGCATTTGATGATACATGTGTCGCCTCCTGTCATCTGCATCATTGACGGAGGGACAGGCTAACATGGTGCTGATGCACAGGGTGACACTATAGCAGTGTAGCAATAATAGCAAGTTGTCAACAAGGAAGTGTAACTACATCCTTGTAGGTATATCTGAGCAGACATTATGAATCAAAGCTCTGATTGTCAGTGTAGCATTGTTTACACCACTGTTAGGTCTGAGTATGTATTGTCCACCCATGTGCCACTTGGCTGAAGTGTAATGTGTTGCCAGCATATGTTAGTGAGTGGACAGTATGTGTGTGATGTGTGCAGTACAGATTAGCAAGTGTACATCTGTGAACATGGTGGGTGCGCACTGTCTGGATGTATGTGCATAGTGGACACATGGGACGTGTGGCATACCCTGTCGTACACATTGTTAACATCTCATAGTATCTTTCAATGGCCAGTATGCATTCTACTACAGTTATGTATTAACATGGGTAGACGTGTGTATGACATGGGTTGACACTATGCTGTGGGTGATACAGTTAATATCTGTCAATGATTTGCGGTCTGGTAGTATACACAACCTTAACAGCATGACTATACGCAATCATTGGATGATGTCCTGACAAATGACACACGGTAGTAAGGAACCCAGTAACAATTGGATCTTTCTGGTGCTACACTATAACACTAACCAGTGGTAATGACCACCACCCATTCCTGTGACCACACCTGTTTGGCATATAGCCCCCTTAGGTACATGCAGACACACTAGGGATGTGTCCATCCAAATCTGGAAATGCATGGATTGGCCTACAATGCATTCCCTGGATGGGACGCATATCCTACACAAGGGTATCATACAGACAGATGCCTGTTGTCTGATACATGCTGTATAGCAGTAAGCTGACTATGGCATAGTCATTCTCATGTACTATACATACTATCCTGTCAGTACCACACAGGTGGTAGCCCTCAACATGTATGTTGGGTAACAATGTGTACATACAGCCTCATGTTATGTCATGTGTCCCTTGGTATCCACATATCCATAGGTATTGTGGAGTCCCAAGGTGTATCACATAAGACATTAGAGGCCTGAATGCATATCCACAAGGCAGTCGTACACCTATAAAGACTGTCCATTCTTGGCAGTCTTTGTTGTGTATGACCATGTCTGAAATATACCCCAGGCATATACCCTTACTCACACTACTCTTAAGTAACTGTCATGGGTGTGTGTTTCACAGATGACCTTGGCCACAGAACACGACAGTGGACGGCCTTGTCACATACATACATATGTGACCTACGATCTGAGAAGCAGCGGTACAACCTGTCAATGGAAACAAATGTATTCATGTAGTACACAGGCTTCACATCTATGTACTAATTGAGGGGACATGTGCACATATATATTTGCCACACAGATACCTGATGTGTGCAATGCACTTACTGTTGTAATCATACTATGTCATACCATAGTAAAAGCAAAACCCACACCACATTTACACACAGTCAGCATTCAAACCCCTACCTAACTATATTATGACACCAGAGAGAAATGCATTAACACGGTGCACTATTTGTTTTACTAGCTGGTTTCTCTTCTCCTGCTGTATTTGTAGGATGGTGACATCATCAGACTTTCCAAAGAGGAGTGTACCTCTGTTAGTGTGTTTTCCCAGTCTCCAAAATGTGCACTCCTCTCAAAGAAAACTGCACACAAACACCTCCCAAACCACACACACACAATCAGCAATTACAGGATTCAAACCCCTGCCTAACTGTGTTATGATACTAGAAAGTTATGTATTAACACGACACGCTATTTGCTTTACTGGCTGGTTTCTCTTCTCCAGCTGTATTTGTAGGATGGTGACATCATCAGTCTTTCCAAAGAGGAATGTACCTCTTTTAGTGAGTTTTCCCAGTCTCCAGAAAGGGGACACCTCTCAAAGGAAACTGCACACACACACAGTTTGCAGGATTCAAACCCTGAATAGACTATGTTATGATACTGGAGAGATACGCATTAACACAGTGCGCTATTTGCTTTATTGGCTGGTTTCCTTTCTTCTGCTGTATTTGTAGGATGGTGACATCATCAGACTTTCCAAAGAAGAATGTACCTCTGTTAGTGTGTTTTCCCAGTCTCCAAAATGAGCACTCCTCTCAAAGAAAACAGCACACATACACACAGTCAGCAATTACAAGATTCAAACCCTTACCTTATTATGGTTGTGATACTAGAAAGCAATGCATTAACATGGCGGGCTATTTGCTTTACTGGCTGGTTTACCTTCTCCGGCTGTATTTGTAGGATGGTGACATCATCAGACTTTCCAAAAAGGAATGTACCTCTTTTAGTGAGTCTTCCCAGTCTCCAAAAAGGGGACACCTCTCAAAGGAAACTGCACACATACACACACAACACACTCACTGTTTGCAGTATTCAAACCCCTACCTAACTATGTTATGATACTAGAGAATGATGCATTAACACAGCGCACTATTTGCTTTACTAGCTGGCTTCCCTTCTCAGGCTGTATTTGTAAGATGGTGACATCATCAGACTTTCCAAAGAGGAATGTATCTCTTTTAGTGAGTTTTCCCAGTCTCCAAAAAGGGAACACCTCTCAAAGGACACTGCACACATACACCCCCCCCCACAAACACACACTGTTTGCAGGATTCAAATCCCTACCTAGCTATGTTATGATACTAGAGAGGCACGCATTAACACAGCGCACTATTTGCTTTACTGGCTGGTTTCCCTTCTCCTGCTGTATTTATAGGATGGTGACATCATCAGACTGGACATGGTGATGTGTGTACACTTTGTTTTATGCCATTCCGGGAATGGTCCATGTGGGTCAGCAGGTGTCAACAGCTTGAACAAGACCTCAGAATCCTTACCTTTTGTGATCTATCTGCAGACACATTGACATTCCGTCATATGTCAACACATATTATGCACAGCTTGTTGGTTTTGTGGCTACTACATGTGTCTGGGATGTTGATAAATGGCTATTCAAAGTCTATGTGACACATGTGTAGATGTGCTCATTGATGTATTTCCTGGGTGGCTACCTTGCAAACAGTCTAGAATGTTTGGGAACCATGATTCGCACATGAACATACCACGGTTGGTAGGGTTGTGTGTATGTTAGCTTCCAATAGCTCTGCTTATGGCTGCAACCATGATGGACTCCATGACCTTGCAGATCAGACCTCATAGGCGTACTGGACTTGACTTCCCATGGTGTGTTGTGCACCAACACTTGTGGGGAGTGCCATATGTAGCTGTGACACATTCAACGATTCCACATCCTGTGTAGGGGGTGAGGCTCAGCTGACTGTTCAGGTGCACGATCTGTTTGTTCTGTAGTTTGTGCAAGACACGTATTGGAAATCAATGTATTCCACCTGCTGCCATGCTTTTGGCAGTGGGGGTAGCTGCTCATCCATTCTACATGTGATATCTCCTGGTATGATGATGTGGAGTATTGTCAGTGGGGGGATGGGCATGTACATATGGGCCTGTCTGTCATGATGTCGGCATTGTCACTCAGGTACAGTTGGCCCTGACTCAGGACATATATGGGTGTACATTGATATTTGTGACATAGCAGAAGGAGGTGTCATGATTCAGTCTGGACTCCTTCTCAGCTACTCTTTACAAAACACCAACGAACATGAGCACTAATCCCTGTTATACTCTTTTACATGCTTAACACCCTACTGATCCTTTGTGATCAGGCTACAGAGTATGTCATGATAATATCCTGGCATGTCCAGGGGTCAGTTTCGTGAGTACTCTTCAGTCCAGCTGGTGGATATTGTGATATTGACACAATGTCACATCTGCCTCATGTACACAGACAACCCTCTCCTCCTCCCAACAAACTCAGATATATGTGTAAGATGCACCTATATAGACATACAGGGAGCTGAACTCTCTCGACCCATGACTGGCACAGTCTATCAGGTGGTGAAGGTAACCACACACACCACATATCAGTCTCACATATCTTCTAGCAACAGCACTCAAACCACATTAGCACACATAGACATACTCGGATGCTGTACATGAACTCTACCTAAGCAGCAGAGACCTCCAAAGCAGACACACACACACCTGCTACCCCACTACAATACCCACATATCACATATTTCACAATATCAGTGTGCCACACAGTCACTGCTCTTCGGGCTAAACAACACACCTAATACACTTGTAATAGGCGACACTTATTGTCAGACACACTGACGTACCACTCATCAGCCCTAACATGGGAATAGTCACTTTGGGCTGTCTGTTGGGTGCGCGGATCTGCCACATAACACAGGCAGTCAGGTCACTCCAAAGCAAGTACAGGACTGGCACCATCATTGTCCATGCTGGTGTGTATAACCTCAGACATTACTCCCTGGACCACATGACATGATACATGGAGGAACACTCTGATCATGTTGCCCAGGCCAGTATGACCCTGACCTTGTCAAGTGTCTTACACCCATCAATTATGATGTCACAGTATACGGACACACATATCACATTTAACAGTTGCCTAACAAATTTGTTTCATTCATAGGGGATACAGTGTCTGTCAGCCTATGGTGACATGCTCAACATGCCACATAGCTTCACTATGGACAGCTTGCACCTGTAACCCTTGGACTTTGGAATGCTGGCTAAGGCTCTTGCTACCACCATAGTGCCTTTTTTAAGCAGGGCTCAGAAGACAAACCCACCTCCATAGACTTTACATGTTAAATGAAACTAAGTGTAATGTTGCTCAACAACAGTTGTGTTAACCTCATATTGTGGCCACTCAGGACTCTCCTCAGAATGGAGGATAGCAATATCTGTGCACTGACAGATGCCTGGTTCAGGCTTGCTTATGCACACCAGCACTACCAGGTTATGTTTCATACCATGCTGTCTGACAACAAGACTTGGAACAGACAGCACAACTAGGGGGAGTATCCATATACATCACAGATACACACACCTCCAAGTTAGTAGCACTGCACAAAGCATCACAGACCATACATATACAACTACCATTGTGCAATACTGCCTTTCAGTTTGTTGCCTGCTACAGAACACACTCCCAAACTCTGCAACTACACTCGGCTTTCATGGGAACTATGGAGAATATGAAGGTCTCCACAAACACCATTATATTGTGTGATTTCATATACACAAATATTGACCGGGGATGCTACTCAAGCCCCGACACCCTCACCCAACAGTCGCTACAATTTGTGGACTCATATGCTATGGCACAACCAGTCAGCACAGCCACAAGGGGGAATACATATTGGACCTGATCATCACCAACATGGGGACTCTATGTTCCACACCAGCGATATACCCCTCATTGGTAAGGTCAGAACATACATGTATCTCACTGGACATATATATACCCTCCACACACCCATCCTGGGTAATCTTGGTGAACTTCTCATGAGCCAACATCTCACTTCACCGAAGCAAGGTGGTATCCTTCAGAGACCCTGAGACAGTGGCAAATACGGCTCACACTGCTGCATCCTTTACATACACATTCTATGGACACCTAGTGGACTGCATGGATTGTGCTATCCCAAATAACAACAGGACCCACTACTCCAATGGCAGGGGACCTGTCTGGTAGACCCCAGCCATTAATAAGCTGCACAACATCAGGAGGAAGCTATTACATGATAGAGTATAATCCCAGACTGGGAAGGCATCTGTGATCTGTACTAGCAGACAGCTACAATCACTCATGAACTTTTCTAAGGGCCAGTTCTACCAGAAAATTGCAACAGACATGTAGGACTATCACATGGCCTTCTTCAGTTATGTCAGGAACCTGGGTGGACACTCACTGATATGCTGTGAATTACTGCATACTGACTAAACCTACCCTGAACCCACTGGCATTGCCAACATCCTGGAAAACAGGTTCAGTGCAGATGTCTCCCACCCATCCCCCCTAAGGAGCAACTATCCATCCGAACAGAGTATAACCTCCTAGACATCACACAGTAAAAGGGGAGTGCTGCCCTCCCCAAAGTGTACATCACAGTATCAATGTGACCAGAAGGTGTCCCAGCCTGCATCTTACACGAGCATCATGACAGACGCAACCCTCACATTACATCACTGTTCAATATTGGAGTTACCACAGGATATGTACCCAAGGAATGGCGTACAGCGACAGTGGTTCTGCTCCACAGAGTTGGTGCCACAATGGACCACAGACAATATTGCCCTATAAGCCTATGTAGCCTGTTCTGCAAAGCTATGTAGAGTATTGTCATGGAACTCATACACATAGACATCGGGAACCTACAGACACTGTGTCCTACACATTTCAGTGTTGTTGTGGGCAGATCTTGCCTCTTGAACCTGTTTGTATTCTTTAAATGGCTAACAGGTCCATCGACATAGGGACGGCTGTCCACACAGCCTACCTGAACCTTGCAAAACCCTTCAACACAATAACCCACTGGGCCATTATGCATAGGTTCACCAGCGTCAATATGGACACAGTGGATTGATACCTGGATCAGGGATAGCACCCCCATAGTCAGAATTGCAGGTGCCATGTCTGACTATACACAAGTTACATGTGGCATCCCACACGACTCGGTCCTGGGACCTCTCTTGTTCAGTATATATTTGTCTTATGTACAGGCTACCACAGGGGGAATATGGCTGAACATGTTTGCACTTGACTGCAAACTGGGTGCCATGATCAACTCTCCAGCTGCCACATGCATACTAAAACAGGGTCTCACAGAGATGGATGACTGGTGCCTGAGCCATGGCCTACAGCTAAATGCCATTAGTTGCATAGTCATCCCCTTTGGGAATAACAACATGCCCATACATTACCACATAGGTAGTACTCCATTACATACGGTAGGAGTTGTTAGGGATTTGGGGACATGACTTGTTCGTACTGTCGCCTTTGACATTCACGTTGCCAAAGTGGTTGGACACACCTTCTGTGTGGGCCACCTTATCCCATATGGTTTCACATCTAGATCGAGTTAGGTCATTGTGCCCCTATACTCATAACATCCATGCTTGGTTACAATGCCACATTTGGGGTGTACCTTACTCGACACCTACAGCAACTGTACTGGCCATGGAAGTTCCTCACCAAGCAGATCTAGGGACTCACACAGATGCCCTGCATAGTTCAGCTGCAGTAACTCCAGCTCTACTCAGTCGCTTACCACCTACTCAGATATGATGTCTGTCTGTTGTTTACAGATATAACCAACCCAGAATTACTGGACATGCTCCACCTCAGGATATCTGACTCCCTTGGGGCTACACATTCCAGGATGTATACCTCAGCACAGATGTTAATAGGACATTGTGGAGGGACAGATTCTTACCCCAGAGGCTCCACTCACTCCAGAATGTAATCCCAGTTTCACATAGGCAGAGCCACCCACTGACCACCTACTGGAGACATATTGATGACTGTATCGGTGATCGTATGCTTACCCCTGGGATATCTTCTGTGTCCCTGCTAGACAGAGGCACACTAGCCTAAACATACATGGGCTATCTTGTGTGACCTACTATTCACACACACAGTGTAGTAATCTGACAGGGTTGCGAATGCCAAACACACTCTGGCTAGGCTTGTACATGCCCTAGGGCAGGTAGCCTAGTATCAACCTCTGAACCTATGCTAATGTTCAAGATGCACAATGTTTATTGCTGATACTGTTTGCAGGTCTTTATCATCTTTGCTTTACCAGTTTCTATGAACAACTTTGGTATCTGCAGAACATATTTGATTATGACAGGGTTCCACTATATTATAGATGTGTCTGTTGTCATATAACTGTGCGCACAGGGCGGATTGCTGTATAGTGACAGATTCCTGGGTTAACACATGCAACTGCCAGATATGCATGGCCCACTGCTGTACTCAGACATGGCCTAAGTCTGTGAGCATGCCCAGTTCTGCCATTCCGTGTTTAGTTGCCTGACATTTGTCTCATTTATTCAAGTGTGTGAACATGCCCAGTGTGACCCTTCAGTATGTTACGATCTGAGGTCCACTACATTTGTTGATGTGTGCAAACATGACCAATATTAACATTTATACTGTTTGTGTTGGAAGTCATGTTCTGTCCTCACTGCAGGACTCACCTTTGTGTCATAAATCGACAAGGATTATGCTGTGCCTGCAGGGTTTCCATGAAATACTTTGCATAGACTTATCAACATTCCTTCATACAGGCTGACCACTGCAGTACTGTCATGATTTAGTGGTTCAGTACTTTGGCTATAGAGCACAGTATCCTGGGTTCAAGTTCTATCACTGCTTTAAATTTTCATACTGAGCAGACCAGACTGATTAAGGGCCTGTTAAGCAAATATGAGCATGTTTGCTTTTGTTCAGCTATGCCCTACTTAGACCAGGCTTGTCTAACATTGCTCAATATTCACCAACATTGCTGGACATTGCCCAGTATTACTGAACATTGACCACAGTTGTGCTAGTTGGTGTGTGTGATTTTGTTTGCATATACTACATGGTGGTAAATGCTGTTTAGCATTGCTTTATATTGCTTAACACATGGCAATCATGCCTTAGGCAGTGCTGCAGGGCTGCCTATGTCAGATGCACATACTACACTCCCTGCACATGTTTGAAAGCAGGTAATGTCAACTTAGGCATCCCTTTTAGTATATGTGCGAGTTGGAGAGAGGTATCATTTCCAGAGTTCCTACTGAGCCAGTGTATGTGCTATGTGTTGCCTCTTTGCCAAGGCCAAAGCATACTGGGCATGCCTCCTTCTGCCTACTGGGGCAGGCTCAGGTTTTTCCACCTCCAAGTCACGCTCTGCCTGTGATGGCCTTGGCACTGGTGGGGGGCTTTTTGGCCCAGGCCTATGCTGGTCCTGCTGCAACTGTTTTCACAGGATCATATTATGTAGCACAGCACATACCATGACAATTTGGGTACATGTAGTTGGTGAGTACTGCAAGGCTCCACCAGATGTGTCCAGGCACCGGAACCATGACTTGAGCAGCCCAAACACACGCTCTATTACATTACGTGTTTGTGCGTGTGCCTCATCATGGCGTTCCTGTTCAGGTGTGTGTGCATTTCTGATGGGTGTCATCAGCCATGGCTCCAGTGCATAGCCAGCATCCCCCACTAGGTGACCATGTGGAATGTCCCCATTCGCAAATGTCTGATACAGCTGTGTCAGATGCCAGATATGGGAATCATGGTAGCTTCCAGGGCAGCCTGCACACACATTCAGTATTATGCCCTGGGCATCACACCCAACCTGGCAGTTGATGGAGGGGAAGCCCTTGTGAGTGAAGTAGACCCTACCCCGCTCGCTGGCTGGTGCTTTGATGTGTATGTGCGTGCAGTCTATTACACCCACTACCTCAGGGTATTCCGCTATTTTCTGGAAGAGATGCATACTGCTGGCCAATACCTCACAGGAATTGGGGAAATATACATGATCACCGACATGTGCTGATATGGCATCCAGGAACTGGTGTAGTACCCTGGATGCTGATGCCTGTGATATCCCCATCATATCACCAGTTGATCTCTGGAAGGTACGTGTTGCTAATATTCTTAGGCCAACACATACCTTGGTTTCCACTGGGATGGGTTCCCCTCTGTTGGTCCTGTGTGTGAGGCGTGGCCTGCACAGCTCAACAATTTGCTGCAGGAGGTCTCTGTCCACTATATACCACTCCACTATCTCCAGCTCATGCAGCCCCTAGTAGATTACCTTGGGCCTGTACACTCTTCTCCGTCTCCTCACTGTGGGTTGTCCAGCAGCATTTCTATTGTCACCAACCTCAGCATGTTGCATATGTTGTCTTATAACAGCAATGGCAGCCCCTAACATTTCTTTGTCTCAATAAAGCTTTTTCAGTTTTCACTTCTATTAGCTTACTGCAGTGTCTGTTGTGAGAAACATACTGGACTGTTGTTTGCAGAGTTTTAAGTGCTAGGCTGGGCTAGTGCACTGCCTGTGTAATTGCCTGATTCTGATTGTTTTCACCTGCTAGCTCTGCTAGTACTCCATGGTAGCTTCCTACTATTTGTTGTGCTTCCTTTTTCCTTTATGTTTCCTCATGGGGGGAGCGCAGCGCACACAAGCGCAAACACGTGCACAGCAGGTAACACGTGCGCACACATGCTTGCACAGACTAAAACTTGCTTATTCGGGTTAAAGCAAGCACACACCAGTGCAAACACACTTACAACTCTTTAATCAGCCTTATACATGCTTACTCCAGCTTAAACACACGCACTCATGCTTACACGCGCGTACTCTGTCTTACTCGGGTTTACATGCACGCACACATGCGCATACCCATTCAGCAAGAAACTTTGGTGTTATCCATGGCATACACCTTCCATTTCTTGGCTTTCCATAGCCTACCTGTTGACACACCCCTTTCCATGATGTATAAATGACAGGTGACACATGCTACTCTGCTCCAATGAGCTTCACTTCTTTCATACATACACCCCTCATGATGCCACCTATCTTCTCCTCTGTTACTCCCCATATCCTATGCCTACACTCCACTGACTGTGCTCATTTGCTATGTAAACTTGTGATTCAGTATCCTAACAATCATTTACATAGGATTGTCTACTAAGGCTTGGTTACATGTCTTAGACTGAGCTCCCCCCCTTAGCAACCTCTACTTGGTGGCCATGTTGTCTTCAGCCTGCCATTCCCTTGCATTGTACATTAACAATTTCAATAAAATCCACATTTGTGGGTTTTAATTTTTAGTATTCTGGGTTTAAGAGCACAGCCCATTTGCATGGTGCTGTGCTACACTTAAACATCGGAAATCGGCAAAAAAAAATATTTTTTATTTTTTTATTGCATCAAGAAACATTTCCAATGGCCGTATATTTGGCCATTGGCATGCTTCCTGCACTGGATGCAACCTTTATTTGGAGCTGTCACGGCTCCGTTTTGCTATTTGCAGAATGGTACTCAGTTGTCAATTGAGAACATTTCTGCAAATAACACTGCACTTACTCAGACAGGTTTGGGTTTCCTGAATCGCAAATCTACCTCATTTGCATGCCTTTCACCTGCAATTGAGGTAATTTGCATATCCCAGCCCTGTCCATGTAAGAGCCATTTTAGGAGCTCTCTTACACGCCCCTACAGGCTGTTCCTGAATCGCTCATCGGACATGATGGCTGCATGGAGTCTTATTCTACTCTAAGACTCCGTGCAAGCCTTCATGAATCCGGCCCGCTAAGATTAAATTTGTAATATGAGACACATCTTAAATTGTTAAGTATATGTGGGCCATATTGGCAGGAATTGTAATGTATCACCACCTTAGGTAACATTTTTGAGTACACAAATAAAAAAGGCTTCTTTATTGACTGTACCTCTGGTCTACGGTGGTGGTGCTGCGGTAGCACTGTCACCTCACAGTAAGATGTTGTCTTGTTCGATTCTCAGCTAGAGCGTCTTCTGTGTGGAGACATGCGTGAATGGGTGTACCTTCACTGAAGGTTGTGCATCAGGGCTGGCAACTCGGCACGTAAAAATCTACTGCCACTCATTAGCAGACTGGAGTTCCACTGTGGCGACCCCTAACCGGGAAAAGCCGAAAGACACAACAAAAAAATTGACTGTACCTCTGCATGTTTTAAATTAATTCATTTGATAATAAGCTGTCTAGTGATAGATTGTTGAAATTAACCCAAGAATATGGTCTTATACTTTACACTTTACTTACCTTTATTTTGAACCTGAAATAGAACCATTTACTTACTTACCTTTCAACAAAACTGACTTTCCCTTTCTTAATGCTAAAATACTTACATTTGCAAGGGATAACAAAGTTATTACTGCTGCTAATACATATTTTTTAAAAGCAGGCCACCTTATCAGAATTAACCAGAAAGAAATTTCTTCTAGTACTCCTATTGTTGTTCAAAAAAGTAATTCCCGGTGTATATTTAGTAAAAAATCCAGCAAATAAACAATAGTGGCCAGTATATAAATTTCATTTATTTAATCAGTCTTTATATTTGAGTTCTCTTTATGATCTGATATTATTTTGGACACTGACCTTATAAATCATATCACTGGCATCATGAGAAGGAAAACCTGCAACATTTATTTTATTTATGAAAAATCAGAAAAAATTCTCCAGAGAGCAGCTGTTATAACTTTAGTTACCAGTCCTTGCAGTAAGACACAATTGCAATTCAGTCAGAAGATAAACGTACAGGCTCCAGATCTTTGAAACCACACACAGCAATGCTTTATTGAGAGACACAAGCGCTTTCACTACAGCTTCCTCAGGTGTACTAAATCACATAGAGAACACACCTGTTTAAATACTCAAGAAGAAATCACATGACATATTAACTTAAAGTCATACCATTTTTAAAAATATGAATTAAAAATACAAAAAATTTTTAGAATCAAGACTATTAAAACTTTACATTCAAACTAAAAATATACATATATATATAACATATATATATAAAAATACACCCCATAAACTATATACGTAATTTCCTTTTCCTAAGGGCTGGCTTAATTGGGATATTCTCATTAAGTCCATGCCCATAGGTGGCTCTCAACATAATAATCCACCTAGCCTCAAGCTCTTCAGTCCTACCCTTAATATCACTGTGTCTGTTGTTAGGGGGCGTTTTAGAGACCACCATAAACTTAAAAGTATGGTCTTTACCTCTCTCCATATGATGTTTAGATAGTGCATTACTTCTTGTACCCTTCATTGTATGATAAAAATGCTCCCTCATCCTTTCCTTTAGCATTCTATCCGTTTTACCAACATAGAAGCTACGACACTGGGAGCAGACAGCAAGATACACAATATGTCTCGTATTACATGTGGCATTGACCCTAATGTCAAAAACCTTTCCTGTATCAGGATGTTTAAATTCTAAACCTTCCAGAATATTAATGCACTGCTTACAGCTACCACATGGTTTAGTACCATGTAATGTCCCATCTGGAAGGCTGCCCCTAGGTGTACAAAGCCTCCTCTTAAGATTTTTTCTATTCCTAAATGTAAACTGTGGTATGTCACCCACTATGTTCTTCAACACTGGGTCAGTCTGTAGAATTTTCCAGTGATTATTAAATATTTCAATATATTCTCTAACATCCCTAGTATAAGGGATACAGAGCCCTAACCTCTCCCTGTTTTGAGAGACATCCTTCACGCAAGGAATCTTCTGTGAGAAATATGGTTTCGCTCTGTTCTTCCTTAGTTCCTGAACTCTAATACTACTTATTTCTACCATCTCTTTACCATAACCTCTATTAATCAATTCTTCTTTACTACGTGCAACCTGCTCACCATAGTCATTCTCCATGGCATTAAGCCTAGAGGCTCTATAGAATTGATTACATGCCACATTGTTGAAAACATATTTCGGATGCATACTGTCCCTACTAAGAAGGCTATTTACATAACAATCCTTTCTATACAGTTTTGTATTTATATTACCCATAATATCCTTACTTACACAAACATCCAGAAAATTTATTTCACATTTAGAATATCCTACTGTGAATTTTAAAAAGGTAGTGGTTTTATTCAAGTACTCAACGAAGGTTAATAATTCCTTCTCTGTGCCATCCCATAGAATGAAGAGATCATCCACGAATCTCCTATACAGAATAATATGCTTCTTAAAATAACTAGAAAAAACATGTTCAAGCTCCCATGCTAGCATTACCCCATTGGCATAGCTGTTCGAGCAAGCACTGCCCATTGCCACTCCATTTTTCTGACGGTACAGATTACCCTCAAATATGAAAATATTATTCTCTAGAACTATATTTAATAGCTCTTGTAATAGTTCTATTTCCATAATACTATACATACTGCTAGAGGTCAGCAATTCTTTCATCACACTTACCCCAACATCATTGGGGATAACAGTGAACAATGAAACTACATCTAGAGTTACAAGTAGAGTCTCACCCAAATCAGCATACTTTTCTTTACATTCAAAAAGATCATGTAAAAAGTGTTCAGTGTTAAGTAATAAAGTTTCATGCTTCTCAAGAATGGGTTTTAACTTACAGTCTAAATAAATAGAAATGGACTCTGTACACCACCCCCCTCCTGAGACAATAGGCCTCATGGGGGGTCTGTTTAAGTCTTTATGCAGTTTTGGTAGCCCCTGTATCTGCGGTACAATATAATCATTTATTCTAAAATACTTCCATATTTGGTCAATAAGATTACCATTCAAGTGCAGCAATCTAAGTTGGTTACTAATATTGCTAACCATATTCATTACATCTCGGTTGCTGATAACCTCATAAAAATTGTCATCAGACAACATCTCATACATAAGCGTATTATAAAATTCTTTATCAAACACAACAATACGACCCCCTTTATCAGCTGGTCGTATCACCAACTGATCATTCCGTTCTAAACCATGTAGGGCATCAAGTTCTCCCCTAGTTAAATTAAACTTTCCATAAACTTTCCTATTACTTTCTTTAATTAATTTAATTTAATTTCTTGACTAGGGCAAAGCACTCATCTCATTGGACCTATTTCAGTCTCAGCCAGGGTAAACACAATAAATACATGATATCAAGTGCAACGTGAAAAATAAAATGCAATAATACATGTATTATATACAAGGTGAATACGAGATTTGGCTTAATGGTATAAAGTCAGTAGATACTTGACATTATTTACAGATAAGCACAATATATACATGCATTATATACTGAATGGCTGTCTGAGATGGCATGTTGAAAGAATCACAATGAAAAGAAGAGTCAGAGCAAGGTATGTACAGGGTAGTAGGGTAGGAAGAAGTTACGTTATAGGACCATAGAGAGAGCAATTGCATTTTCCTAAAGTCAGTACCGTGTTTTTAGTTCTGATTGGAAAATGGGGTAAGAGCAGTGATCTTTAAGAAGAGGAAGGGGAGATTCTCAGAGTTTTGGGCCAGGGACTGAGAAAGTCAGCTAGCACTTTCAGTGGCGTTACAGTGATGTTCATTTCTTGGGGATAGAGTAATGAATCTGCAGATGGCATTTGAGATGATTTAAATGGTGGATATACTTCTTTTAAAGACTGCAGAAATCAAAGTGTGACCATATTATAGCTGAGCCAGTAAGACCCATTTACATAAGGCATCCCTGCAGGGGCTGGAAAGAAAAGAGAAGACTGTCAATTAGCCCAGAATAAGAAACAGTTGATTTCTGTGTGTGTATGTGTGTGTGTGTGTGTGTGTGTGTGTGTGTGTGTGTGTGTGTGTGTGTGTGTGTGTGTGTGAGAAAGAGAATGGCTGAAGCAGAACAGTACCATAACGCAAGACAGGAAGATGGTGTAAGTGAAAAGGAAGTTTGTTAATGCAAATATAGAAAAGAGGAGATGGTAAGAATAGATCTTCGACAGATGTCTTTCCTCAGAGGGAGTAATGGAGGGGCTGATGAATTGAAAGTTACTGAGAAGTGCCATTTAGAAAGGTAGCTTCTGAACCAGGGCAGTGTGTGATTGTTAGTGCCTATTTCAGTCAGTTGATCCTAACAGAGTTCAGTGAGCAACATGAAGAAAGGCTCTGGGAAGGTCAATAAAAATGGCTCCAATGTTTAGGTCTTTGTCCATTCCAAGAAGAACGTTGCTGGTGAGTGTCAAGATATCTGCATGTATTACAGCTTGACCAAAAGGTATGCTGCTTTTGAGAGAGAAGGTGGCATTGGTTAAGAAGGTAATATTGATAATGTACTGAGTGAATTGCAAGTAAAGCGATTTTTACCAGTATCTTTCCTAAGGTAGGAAGGATACAAATGGTATTGAAGTCTGATGGATTTGAGGGATGGGGTCTCTTAGGGTGAATTTTTACAGAAGCACTTTTCCAGATCTGTACATTTGTCATATTCTAGTACTACTCTTCTCGTACTCATATGTATAAATGAGAAATTCCTTACTCCTGGGGAAGCTGGTTCATTTAAACAAATATTTTATTAATTAAAATATCCTTCTAACCACTTTCCTTATATGACCTTTAAACCATAATTCCTCCATGATGAAAGTTCTGAAGTCCTCATAATGGACAGACTGTAAAATAATGTCATTTATTAGTCCATGTGGACACCTAACATTTTCTTTATCTACATGCAGAATAATACATGACTTACATTTAAAATATGCAGTATTTAACATAACCTCAGTGGAGTTCAACACATTTCTGCATGGAAGTCTGATCTGTAATGGAAGTCATGATATCTGCTATTTTTACATTATCTACATAGGTTCATAGGCAACTAGTAGGCTAGCTGCCCTTGTCAGTCATTTTAAACATAGCCAGTTTCCCTTTTTTGTGCTCAATATAACCTATCCCATTTGGTTTCAGATTGGCCTTACCCATCCTATTGTCAATAATTACACTTTAACCCTAATGAAAATAACTGGGATCATACCATAGATATTTGAGGGGTACCCATGCATTGGATAATGCATTTAGGAGCTGCTTTTGTCCATTAATATTACAAGGGCTTTTCCATCTTTAAATCCAAATTGTACTTGAATATGGACAAGGATGAAATTTGTTTTATGTAGATGGGGAGTCTTTTCCAGAAGAGTGGTATCCTCAGTGAGATGCACCATTTCTTCCAAAATATTCTGTTGATGCTGCAGAAGCAGTTTAGATTGCTAGACCAAGTAATTCTGATTCCATTTGACTTGCTGAAGTGTTGTAAATTCATTAGTATTGGGTTGGAGGATGTCATGTATGCCAGACACCGGTCGCCTCTAAGCAGCCTGTAGGATACAGAGTATAGTGACAGCTGTTTATGTCATATATCCTTTTAGTAAGGTATTTCTGTGGGTGTTCCATTTATTGCATGTGTCTTAACAGATATATGCCAAAAGAGGCCTTATATATTATGATTGTCCTAATGATGGATGAGTAAAGGGGGGCAATGACATCCCTAGATCTAGGCACAATCCCTTTGTTTATAAGCTATGTGAAATAGAATGGCTTTTCTTACAATGAACACATTTGTCAAAAGTTAGGTCACTGTCCACATAAGGTCCCAAATGCCAAACAACTAGGTCACCTTTTAGGAGCATATTGTCAGTGTGGTACCTGGGATAGATGACTTCTAAAATTATCCATTTTTTGGTATTTAGTTTCAGTCCATTATTTTGGCACCAGTTATTTATTAGGGATAGACATTACTGCAGAATGATAGTCATTTGGGTACTCAATGACTTCTACTAGCATGCAGTCAACTGTAAACATAGCCGGCCAGAACTGTTTGGCATTGGCTTTTATTGCAGAAAATTAGATGCCAGCAGGAGAGGTTGCAGCACAGAACCTTGGGGACTTCACTGCTGACTGGCCTCTTTGTGGAGGTAACTTCCCCATTTTGATTTTCTGTGTCCTGTTTGTGAGCCATTTGGGGCAATACAGCAGGTGACATAGGGGTTTATTCCCAGTTTTTTAAATTTACTGGGGAAATGTGCCAAAAGCTTAGGCCACGTCAAAGTATACAGCATGTATTGTTTTGTCTTCATCCATTGTTTTGATGATCTTTTCAAAAACCTCCACCAGGATGAATAGGCACGACCTGCCCTTTACGTATCCAAATTGAGACAGATCCAGCATTTGGAGGTTCTATATCAGCTGATTGCTTAGTTCCATGATATGTCTTTCCATGGCTTTGCATATGAGGCTCATCAGACTTATGGATCTTTAATTGCCTTGGTCTATGGAATGTCCATTGTAGGTGAATGACTGTAGCTGTTCTTCATTCACTTAGTACAAAACCTGTATGGAGGCTGAGATTGAACAATGTTGTTAGTGGTGTGGCTAAGTTATACTTCATGCTACTTAAGATGCATGAAGAGATATTATTAGGATCCAACCGTGCAGTAGTTTTGGCTTTTGATACCATTTTTAGGACTTGTTTTTGTGTGATAGCTGGAGGCAATCCAGTTTCAGGTGTATTTTGAGGGATAGACAGAGGGGAGATGGGGTAAAATCAGAACTAAATTTATCGGTCAGTAGGTTCACTGAATCTTCAGATTTAGTGTAGGTAACACCGTTAATAACTCCCTAACACCAGGGCAAGGATGAAGCACAATATCCACAAAATTTATTAAAACAAGAAAATAGATAAGCACTTTCATCTGTCGTAAACAAGACTTCATCAGAAATAACACCACAACTCATTGAATTTAAGTAATTTGTACAAATACATGTGACTTTTCCGCTCCAGCTTCAAACTACAAATAATTAGTCTTCCAAACTTAAAATGACAATAAAATAATTAAAATGAAAGGTTTGATTGCTAAGCATGTAAACATACGAACATATAAATATCTAGAGGAATCATTTAAAAATGCTAATATTTAGCTGCTCGTGTTTTACAAAGTACAACATGTATAAATGAAAAAGAGCAGTCTTATTAACTGTAAAAGAAAAAGATCATAATAGAAGTCAGGAATTTTTGTTTGCAAACTGAATCGTAATCAGATACAGCTCTAGAAGGAAGAATGACTTTATAGGTTATGATGTTTCTTATTAAAGGTGGAAATGGTGACTCATAATAATGAATTCTTTGTGCCAGAAAATTATGATTTCCTTGCATGTGTTCTTTTAACAATTTCACTACTTTGTGAGCTTAATTTGACAACAATATATAAAATGCAAATTCATTTATTTCTTTCAAATAAAACAATTATTTTGCTCTGTTCAAGAAGTATAAAAACATAAATCAACTATCACATGTGCAAATATCCATTAACATACATACATACATACATATACATGCATTATGCATGTACACATACAAAGAGATACACACTCATGGTACAATACTCATGTGCATACATAACACTTGTATCCACAAAGGTGGGGGGCAGTTTTTCATTTAAAATAAGTATTTTCTTGCTTAGCCATATATACATCCATACAATGTGTTTGAACTGTATAAAGTTTTAATCTAGAGGACTGACATTTCTCTAAATAAGCCTCCTGATTTGTAAACCGATATCTTGCACAGGTTGTTTCAAAACAGTAATCTGTATTCAAGTCATGTTTCTGTCTGGTTTATACAAGCTGACACTTTATTTACAGTTTTCTATTTACTTCCTATATATTTTCTAATCTGTCACCCTGCAGCTTACATTTATTCAGTATATTGCTGTTTTAGTTTAGTAAAATGTCTTGTATTATTCCAAAGTCATGCCTGAAAATAGCTACTGTATTTGTTTAACATGCCTACTTGATCAATAAAAAGTTAAATAGAAACTGAGAAGCATTTTCTCTCATGTGAAAATGCAGTTATAATTCAGCACTGTAACAGCAGGCTATAAAAGCAAAAAGCATGCATGCTTTCTTGAGACTGTCAATGGCTATTAGAACAAAGGCTAGTCTGAATGTATATGATTGCTGAGATGAAAAAAGCTGCAGTTGTATAAAACATGATATGACACAGTGCATAAGAGGAATGTTGTCTGTTTAATATTATTATGTCTTGTAGACTAGCTGCCATGGATATACTGAAGATGAATGTATAATGAGCAGCTGCAAAATAAATGTTTACTTAGTATAAACTGTAAAAACATCAGGAAAAAATACAGTAAGATACTTACAATTAAATTGCAGTAACAGTCTGTTAAGCATGAGTTGTCCAGTATTAAACTTTTGTTTGTGTTAACAGACTTCAGGTATACCACAGAGCAATGCCTTTTACTGAATATTTGCATGCGGGTACACTCCAGACGAAGAGGCAGTTGTTAGCTTAGATGCAATTAAGAGAAATACATGACTATCAGAAACAGAAATGTAATCTGAAGGGTAATGTATCACTATGTGTTCGGGATATTTTTGTATGCCTTTATTTATGCTTTTAAATGTAAACATCTCACAAAATAAGCAATGATATAAACAGTATCTTTATTATACAGTAATTCTGATTTCAATGAAAATTTCTTCACGTATACACTTTTTTCTTTAACTTCATGTTTAGATTGTGTACATATGATCTACTTGTATGCAAATAGATAGTGATTAATTCCAGTTTTTTTTTTTACTAATTCTCATTTATTTTAATATTTAACAAATGAAGATAGCTAGCTTAGAAACTACATATCTCATAACATTATGTATAATATAACTGAAACATATGAAAGAAGAAAGTATAAGTCAATACAATTTGTCCAGAAGAATGAAGGCTACATAGCTGAGTAGTTTGATAACTTAGATAATAACATCTAAATCAGTTCAATTCATCCAAGAAGAGACTTGTTGCTGTATAACTAGTCATGCATTCTTGATTATGAAATGGCTTTCAGACTATGATATTTCTTAATATGTTAAAGTCCAACTCCTGAGTTCTCAGCAATACGCATGTTAATGTGTGAAATTATAATGGGGTAATTAGATGTAAAACATCTGCACATACTGACAATTTATTTATTACATATATTTCTTTGTTTTTTCACTTAGCTAGGTTGACCTCTATGGTACAGAATCAATGGAGTATTTACCAGCATTCTGCTATTGTACAGTAAGAGTTGTGTCTTTCCAATGGCATATGATGGCCTTTTTGGCTGCCGGATATATGATTTGCAATATGGTGGAGAATTAGTCCATCTCCTCCAGTGGGTATATCTTCAATATCTGCTCTCAAAATTTAGTCCAGATGTCTTGTAATTTCTTGAAGTCCAAAGCTATTTACCTTCCAGGTTGTTGTTATTCCAGTTTTGTGACAATGCCGACAACTTGGGCCAGATGCTGGTAAAAACGTATGAATCAGACTCAGTTTTAGGAAGCATTAGTTTAAACACTTCCATGCAAAGAGTCTTCATCCTGATGGCTTAGTTAACCTTAGCAGATGTTTTAGTGCATAGGTAAAATCTTTGTCAGAAAATGCTCCCGTCCTATCATTACAGTAGTACTGCTTAGGCTCCATTGCTAATTTGAAATAATCAGCTACTAACATACAATAAATCAGGCAAATGCCCACCTAACTGTGGGGCTCCTTGCCTTTTTTAGCCATAAAAAATAGTAAAGAAGAGCTCCTTAGTGAAGCAATCTGTTGGCTATTATACTTATGAGCAAAAAGGGAGTACACCTGATTGTAGTAAACTATACGGGAGTACACCTGATTGTAGTACACTATACGGGAGTACACCTGATTGTAGTACACTATATGGGGAGTACACCTGATTGTAGTAAACTATATGGGGAGTACACCTGATTGTAGTGACTTCTTTGAAGCCATTACCAGAGATGTGGATGAGGGTAAGGTGGTGCATACAGCCTTTCTTGACCTCACCAAGGCTTTCAACACCATCCCCCACTCTGGAATTACAGATAAACTCACTAGACTGAGCATAAATCCCTATATCACAAGATAGGTAGGCAACTGGCTCACTGACAGAACCCATACAGTGAAAGTAGCCGACTCCAAATCTAACTTCAGACCAGTGACAAGTGGAGTACCACAGGGCACAGCCCTGGGTCCTCTCCTGTTTGGTATCTACTTCTCAGAAGTCCAGGCAAATACAGCAGGTCTTTGGCTAACAAAGTTTGCAGATGACTGCAAAGTAGGTACCATAATAGAATCACCTAATGATGTGGACATTCTATAAAGGGGTCTCACTGAGACGGATGCTTGGTGTCAAAGTCATGGCCTCAAGCTCGATGCCAAGAAGTACATTGTCATCCCCTTTGGGAAAAACTCTGTATCCATGAACTACCACATACGCGGTAGCCTACTAAACACCACAAGTGTGATAAGAGACCTTGGGACACAGGTGGACAGTAGTCTCTCCTTTGATAATCACATCGCCACAGTAGTCAGAAAATCCTTCTTCATGGCACACCTCATCACAAAGCAGTTCACCTCCCCAGAAAAAGAGGTCATTGTTCCTCTCTACTCATCCCTCATCAGACCCATTATAGAGTGAAACGCCCCATTTGGCATGGACCTTGCAAGACATCTACAACAACTAGAAAGGCCACAGAAATACCTCACTAAGAGGATTACTGGCCTCAAACAGATGCCATACACAGACCGTTTCAAAAAACTCCAGCTCTACTCCGTCGCTTATCGCCTACACAGAGGCAGCCTCTGCCTAACATACAAAGCCATGTCAAATCCAGATCTGTTGGACATACTACATTTAAAGAAACCCCAATCCCTCCAAGCCACATGCTCCAGGGACCTAAACCTTGCCACTACAATAAACAGAACATGCTGGAGGGACAGATTCCTGTCCCAGAGACTCCCCATGCTCTGGAACAGACTACCCATTCATGTCAAGCAAAGTTCCTCCATTAGCTATCTTTAAGAAAAATCTCGACGATTGGATGGGAAATAGGAAATTCACCCCAGGGATCACTTCTGTAGCTCTGCTAGACAGGGGCGCAGGAAAATAATTTTCTTGGGTGGTGAAAGCCAGGAAACATTTTTGGCTAGGGTTATATAGGCCCCAGGGCCGATAGCCTAGTACCTACCTATGAACCTATATTATATGGGAGCACACCCGATTGTAGTAAACTATATAGGAGTACACCTGATTGTAGTAAACTATATGGGAGCCCACCTGGTTGTAGTAAACTATATGATAATTGGGTAAGTGATACTCTGCAAAAAGGGCTAGGAAATGCTTAAGCCTTCTGGTGTTAACAAATGAAATGTGTAGCCGAACCCTTTTTGAGATTATTGCCAAACTGGAAAGGATTGCTGAATCTTGATGACTGCAGGGTGTTCTTCTAAAGGGAAAAATAATGCCATCAGGTTAATAGAGAGACATTTTTAACAATACGGTAAAAATGCTTTTATAAATTGCATTAAGTACTGAGAAGTAACTACAGAGATTTGTTATTTTAAATATACCCTGAGCTATAGCATACAATAACAGTTGTGCTCTCGATTTTAACCCCTGTGTTTATAAAGAGAGGGAGATGTTAGAACAGATGGATTACAATCCAAGAGAAGCCTTGCTCATGGTAAAGACATCTATAGGGTACATAAATCTCCTAAGGTAGTTTGGTAGGCTATAGGGTACATATATTTCCTAAGGCAGTTTGGTAGGCTATCAGCAAACTTGGAAGCCTAATACTATGAGCTACAATGGGCAGTAGGGAAACGCATATTGCACCTGATGACCATAAAAAAAAATATCTCACTTCCTTAAAGTTTCCTAAGAGATACAGAATGTAACTTACCTTGTAAGATATACAGAATTTCAGAGAAAAGATTCATTTTGATAAGATTTAACTTAAATTCAAAGGGAATACACCGGCTATTCCATTTAGTTATATTATCTGCTAGAAACCTTGAATTAATTGGACTTCTAAATCTCTGATTTCTGTATGGGTGAGAGCTAGAAAAGAAATACTTCATTTTATCTAAAACTTGAAGGGATGAAATAAAAGTTGTATTTCCTCTGTTCCATTGGTGGCATGCAAAAGTTACTAGATATTCATATAAATTTTAAAGGATCTATCTTGCAAGCAGATAGGTGTTGACATCCTTGCAATAAGGCCCAACTTAAAGGGAAGGTGGAATGCGGCTGATTTCAGAGAATTGACAAATCATCCACAAACAGTCTTTCTCCATTTGACTGGTAGGATGAATTTCTTTTGCCCTGCAATTGTAAGGCACTGGAAAGTTGGATTCCTAGCAGCTCTAATGCAAGCATAAATAGAAGGGTAGCCAGATGGGCATTCTTGTCTCACTCATTCTGTTACAGCTGTGAAGTCTTTATAAATTGCCTTAAAGGCTTCCATGGAAAAGGAAGGGAAAGCATATTGGGCCCAGGACTTGGTACAAATATTGTCATCTAATGGATATCAAATGTTTTCAGTATCTACCAGTAATAATGCTACTGGAGCATTTCTCGTTTTCCCAACCATTATTCTCAATAGCATTATGATCATAATATGGAGAGGCTAATTCTTTGTAATCTAGATGAAAATTTAATAGACCTTCATTTTATATAAAGTCTATATATCTGTCTAAGTGTTCCATGTAGTGCAGAGTGATGGGTAAATCCAGGGTGATCAGGGCTATCATATAAAGTCATATCCACTAAAAAATGTTGTTTTCTCATGATTGCAAAATATTTCTGATAGGCTTTATTCCAGGGGAGTTGATATCTGAGGAATTAGAGCCTACAGTTACACAGTTGAAGTCACAAATTAATACTAAATTGTCCAAAGCCTTTTCTTGAAGATGGGAAAGTAATTATTGCACTTCTTTTGCTCCCATAGTGAGATGTAGGTATACTGTTGTTAGATTAAAACCCTTCCTCCAGTGTGGATGACTACTCCTGCTATTTCTCTGTCTAGTTTAGGAAAACGTATCTAATTTCTGCACAGATGTACACCCCTTTCTTAACAATATAACCACACTTTTGCTCATCCCTGGATGGTATGAGGACGCCAATAGATCTTAGCCCCATTCTTCTAGTTTAATGAGTGAGATGATTTACTTGCATGGCTTAGGATGTTAGATGAAATATTTATGGGCCATGTGTGTAGTCTAAATCATTTGATGGGGGAGTTTATCCCATTTACGCTAACAATAAGTAATGTAATTAAAAGCTAAACTGCTAGAGAAGGAAAAACACACTATTCTCCATTGTTTCTGTCAGCATCTCTATTTTTGTATTGCTCTAGTCATTGAATTGAGATGACAGATAAAGCCCCTCATTGAATTAAGTACAAAAAAAGATTAAGAATAAACATATGTAGTATACCCACACACACATATGTGTGTATATAAATATATATATATATATATATATATATATATATATATATATATATATATATATATATACTTATTTAGTTATTTAAATATTTGTTTAGCAGAAAAGTCTGACTTGAAACAAAGGGGAGTCTTGGGGATAAACACTCCAAATACATGTAACGTGTGTGTATGTATGTACATATCTATATATATATATATATATATATATATATATATATATATATATATATAGGTTCACTACACATTACTGAAAACCCACAATACCGATGCCCATAAACCCGAGACCAAATACCTGAAAGACTACAAGACCGAAGGACCACGAAATTCAAAATCATGAACGTTTGTAACACATACAATACACACATACACAGACACACAGCTTCCCCCCACAACCAAACGAATAAACTTACACTATATTTAAGAAGGGGGGCAAGCCACCCATGTGGGGGGCTTCACCCCCCACCCCCCACTTTAATATTCTAACTCTGAGATCGCACAAACACACACACAAGACAAACTCACACCCACACATTACAGTTCCTCACACACACCACAGTCACAACACACACTAAAGCCCCTCACAAACACACTTACCCACACATACTTACCTGAACCGCAACACCAGAAGCGCTAACTCAAAATCTCCGAACATCGGGATTATGAAATTCACGCTTCTGGTCTTGCGACCATCTGGTCTTTTGGTGTTCTGGTCTCGGGATTCCGAACATCGGTAATATGGGCGTTCGGTCTTCTGTAGTGGACGTGTGTGTGTGTGTGTGTGTGTGTGTGTGTGTGTGTGTGTGTGTGTAAGATAGATCCTTTAAAATTTATATTAATATACATATATATATATATATATATTTATATATACACACACACACACACACACACACACACACACACACACACACACACACACACACACACACACAAACACACACATATATATACATATAAACAGATATTGGTAAAAAAAAAATTGCCTGTTTTGTTAAGTAAAATGACCACAAGGTTATTAGGAAGACAATTATCCCAAAGCAATCCCCTCACCATATTTTAGTGATTGACATTGACTAGTACTAACCAAGTACACAACAAAAACAAGTACACAACAAAAACAACTTTATGTGCTCTGAGACATAAGCTATTACTAAATACTAAAAGAAACATACCTGGACTTTCTAGTGGCATCCATTTACCATACATTTCCAAGCACTGAGTTACATCCTTTGTTGCCTTGAATTATAAATTGACTCTCATTGTATTCATGCATGAACAGGAACCTGCAATATTTTGGACTGTATGTGAAAAACTGTATACTTATTTTACTTTGGGAGAGAGAAGAAAATCTTGATATAGACCACAATCCCCATGTTAAAAGTATACCCAAATCCAGATTTAGATTATAGGATTTTCCTTGTTGTTTTGCTCATTTGGGACATGAAGATGTGACTGTATCCGTTACTGATTGACCCCATTTGGTAACAGTAGTCACACAATCTGTGTTGTCCCTAAGATACTGCAGATGTTTATCAGGCTGACTGAAAATGTCGGGCCATTTGATAATTAAATCTGTAGGTACACAGTGTATAGGGTTGCTGGTTAAGTATTTTTTGCAGGACTTTTATCAGAGGGAACCGCTGTTTTCTTTTTGCTACTACTTGTTATGAAAGGTAATCTTCAAAATTTAGCTTGCATTTAAGATACTGTCGTTCTTTACATCCCCATGCTGTACATAACATCTTTTCTTTTTGGTGAAAAGAAAAAAAAACTGAGAATTACTACTATGGGTGGTGCATCTGATTTAGGAATGACAAACTTGTTCCAGATATAACTTTGGCATGGGTTTCAGTCCTAGAGTAGCAGGGATCCATGCTTGAAGAAATCGTAGTATGTGCATGTTGTTGTGATGTCCCTAGTTTTCTTGGTCCTTTATGTGATCATGATGGGATAGTGTGAAGTCCAAAAGGGAAGTAGATTTGATGCTCTGCCTCATCTTACTGCAGTTTAAGATCATTGGTGAACTGTTCTAAAGTGGCTGTTCTGTCTACAACATCTGTCACTCCATCCTTAATCTCCTGAACTGCTCTTTTAAATAAGACTGAAAAGTGTTACTAGATAACGTCAGCTGATTCACTGAAGTAATCAACTGCTGTAGATCAGAAGTATTAACATCTCCCCAGTAACTGGCAATTGCTGGTCACTGTTAACTGCTGCTGAAGTCACACCACAGATTACCTGATGTGAGATATTGCATACAGCCATTTCTACCCCAGTGAGCTACTGGTGTTTTTTCAAATGTAACTTTGCTTTCAACAATCATTTGCTTTTTTGTAACATAAATGCCTTGAAAATCAGATTAATTTGATAACTGCCTGTACTATTTCTGACTGTGTATTCAGGATATTTAACAGTATTTTCAGAAAATGAAATGATGTGATTCCACAAATGTTTAGTAATTTTTATGTTGTAGGATACTAATGAATTATGATATTGAGGCTAGGCTACAAATGATCTACAATCTAGTACGAACATTTTAAACCTATAAATATATAAATCACTTACTACAGCAGAAGATGTCCCAAGCCATGCAGAAATGAGAGTACTTAAGAGTATGAAGTTTATAAAAAAAGATAATTGCCAGAAGTATGTTTTCATACCAATGGAAGCACAATAAAATCTAGTTTGCAAGCAAATGAGATCAAGGCTATCATTTATAGACATTATAATATTTTACCATCAATAATGATTACATGAGAATCATGGGAATTGCCCTAAGTAATTTACAAGAAAGATACATGTTTTAAGGTCCTTTTAGAAAGTTGCAGGGAACTAAAACAGTATTGGCGCTATGGTGAAGTGAGGGCAATGGAGGGCTCCACATTTACTATACAGGGCTATGAGAAAATAAATCTTAGATGTAATAATTGTTACAGTATGGGCATGGTTTATGTAGCACAATGTCAACAATGTCCCAGCATCTATATAGGAAAAATGCTTCAAGCTTTTAGATTAAGAATTTACTATCATTTATACAATGTTAATAAAAGAGATGAACATAATGCATTATATAGGCATCTTAGTTGCTATAATGACCATAGTTTCAAGTTTTATATTATTGATCATGTTGACATTGGTCCTTAGGGTGGTCCTGAAAATGATGTTCTTGAACTTAAAGAGCTCAAATGGGAATTAAAACAATTCTAGGATAGATCCAGTGCTTAATGATGGTGTCTCCATTCCCAGTGTGCTGTGATTAAGAGCAGCTTTTTATGTGATTTATGTGTAAAAAGAAAAAAAAATTCTAAGTATTTTATTCATTAAGTATATGTGGCTCAAATGAAATTTTTACATTTAAGGTTGATGCAGTTTTATTTGTTTTAAATAGTTAGTTAACAGGTGTTGTTTTTCTGTATATGGCTGTGTTGAATTTGTTTTAAATGTAAAATGATTGAAACTGAGCCTAGACACTTTCGTTGTCTAAAACTTAGGTATTTTTAATTGATTGGATAAGTGATTAGTTGATTTAATTATTGAATCAATCACTTTTTATAAGGCATATAATGTCTTACCTTATTAGTGACTCATTTCTGATGAAGTCATTAGACGAAAGCTCTCAATAATTATGTCTAAACATGCATGGTTTAGCGTTTGTCTTTTAAGCAAATACTGTTTAGGGAAATAAGGAAGTTGTCAGTGAGAAAGGTTAACCATTTAAAACGTGTACATCTGCTAGAGTGAGTACTGAAACATGGAGACTGCATAGCCGAAAAAAATGGATTTACATATACTAAGTCCAAGATGGCCATTACGGAGAATATTCCCTTTTCTCTGAGATAAGGGAATTTCGGAGTTGGTAAAGTTTGTGGGGGGTGGAGGCTTGCCCTCCTGCAAAAAAGGAAGTTTAAAGGAGAACAGCAATCTTTGATATTCATCCTTCCTGGGTTTTTGGACTTTTTTTTGGCATGTTAGCACTCAGCATTTTGAGTGACAACATTTCACTAGGGAGCCATGAGAAAGCAAAGAGCCTGAGACTGGATATATTTCTCCAGAATTTTTGAATGTGGAGACAGCATGGATAAAGGTGTGATGTTTGAGAGCTCTTTTGAGTTTCCACTTTTATGGAGAGGAAGAATATAACACCTTTTCCATATGGTTGGGACAGTTTTTAGTGATGGAGTGGTTGATTAGGATAGAGACAGGAAAAGCCAGGACATCAACAGTTATTTTAATGTACTCTTCTGGCATATTATCAGGGGCAGAGGTGGTAGTTTTTAGGTTAGCAATAGTTTTATGAATGTAGAAATTGAGACTGGTTTGAGAGCAAATATTTTGAGGCCTAACAAAGAAGGAAAGAAACTTGTATCTGTCTGGGCTGAGGATTAATAAGAGAGGTTATAGTATGGATGAAGTAGGTGAGGTGGATATTGAATTTGCTACCTTTTTGTTTAGATAAAGTTGGTGTCCTTGGTTTTACCAGCTGATTAACTGTAGCCCAAGTCTGAGGTTGTTATAATTGGCTGCCTGTATATTAATATAGTATTTTATTAGATTTAATTTGATTTTTACTGGAGTTTTATAGTGTTGATGGACAGCTATGATTTTAACTTTGATCCGTTTTTTCAGGGTATGTCTCTCTCTGTTTCTTGAACAATTTAATACTTTGTTTGCAACTAGGGTGTCGGATTTGATTTAATTCTTTTGGTTCTTATTTGGATTAGTTCATTTAGTATATTAAGGAATATCAAGTTGAACAGAGCTACAGCTTCATCAAGTGGAAGGGTCTGAAGAGCCCATTAGTTGACTAATTTTAGTGCTATGGTGAATTAGTCCTTACTAAAGGAGGACAGGTTACAAGCAAGGTTGTACCAGTGCTGTTTGTATGTGGATTTATGATGTCTTATTGCAAAGATAGGGTAGGTGATCACTTAAGGTAGCAGGTAAGGCACATGTTGAGAATATTTTGTTTGGGGCATTAGAGAGAATCCAGTCTAAGGTAGAGGCCTATCAGAGTTTTATTTATTTATTTATTTTTATTAACCTTGTGGGAGTTGAAATAAGCCGAGTGAAACCATAAAGATCAATGACATCAGAAGGACTTTTGCTGTAAGTAGTTTAACAATCAACATTCAGGTCTCGTAAAGTGATTGTCTCAAGTGAGATGTTGTTTGATGCCCAATAAAGACATTCTTCAGTAGTAAATATGTTATTTCCTGGTTCTTCCCCAGTAATTGTGTTGTTTCCTGGTTCTTCAGCAGTAATTATGTAATTTCCTGGGGGAAAGTACCTTCCTATAATGCATAAGCTTTTGTGAACATGAATTTGCAAGGATGCTATAATTATTTTGGCATTGACGAGTGGGGTGGGTTTATATGAGACCTAGAAAGGTTTAATGCATTCTTGTAAATGGATGGCCACCCCACAACCTTTTTATGGGTTCTGTGCCATCTTAAGGTATTATGTCCCTACAGTAACATTTATTCATCTTTTATTTCTTGTTAAAGTCACATTTCTGTGGCTACTAGTACATCTGTGGAAAAGCTTTTTTCTTATACTTCTGATGAGTCATTGCTAGCTATGAGTCTGCCTAGACACTACACCACAAAGGGACTATAGATATTCTCCTTTAGAAAGACACACAGAGCTCTACTCTGAACTTCAGTGAGCACATTCTGTAAATGAGGTGCTACACAACGATTTTCCAGGGAGTCTTGCCCCCTGTTACCACAGGCTTGCTCTATGGTGTCAGTAAGCATAATGGACACTTTTTTACATGCTGCTGCCTGCAGTCCATTAAGGAAGTTGATTAGATTCACAGTGGACAAGCATCACTTTCAATACAGAGTGCTCATGTCTGAGCTCTCATCTGTATCAAGAGTATTTAACCAGCTGTTGTGGTTGAGGCTTTGCAGAAGAAAGAACTTCAGAAGCTTTCCTAACTGTATAATTGTATTTTGGTGTCTCCACCAATGGACTCCTTGTTTATGCTCTTGGCTCAGTCAGTTCTGCAGCTGCAGATCCTGAGGAATTACTACAAAATGGGAGAAATTATAACAAAGCCCAAGTCATGGTACCACACTTGTCATTGTTATTCTGTCCATCAAGAGAGATCAGGAGATCATTATTTTGGCAGCTTGGATGAATATGCAGGTGACCATACTGGTTCAGAAAATGCTTTTTATGCCAGACACAGTTCACCTCTTAGCAGTCTGTGGGATACTAACTATACTGACAGGGCTTTGAATTGGTCCATGTAGGACATATTGTTTAAACCTTGTATCCTTTTAGTAAGATATGTCTGTGGATGTTCCAGTTGCTACAGATGTCTGGACATATACAAGCCATAGGGTGCCTTATACTCAATGACTGCCCAAATGAGGGCTGAGTAAAGGGGGCAATGACATCCCTATATCCAAACAGAATCCCTTTGTTTATAAGCTGTGCAATATAGAAGGACATTCTTATAACAATGGACATGGTTGAAAGTTAGGTCACTGACCACACAGGTCCTCAAATCCAGAATTGGGTCAACTCCTTGGGGTGTATTGTCAATATGGTAGTTCTGAGAATAGATGACTTTCAAAGCGTACAATAATACATTTTTTGTCATTTAGTTTCAGTTCATGATTTTGGCACCGATTATTTATTTGGGACAAATCTTCCATGACAGATGGTTAAGTCATTTGGGGACTGAATGACCACTCCTGGCTTGCAGTCATCTGCAACCTTAGTCAGTCAGATAAGTAAATGCCAAACAGGAGAGGTCACAACACAGAACACTGAGGAACTCCACTGGTGACTGGTCTCTTTGTGGAGGTAACTTCTGTTTTGATTATCTGTGTCCTATTTGTGAGACAGTTAGCAATCTAGTGGGTTACAAAGAGGTTTATTCCTAGTTTATTTAGTTTTTCTACTATGCCTGAGTAGGGAATGGTGTTAAAAGCTTTGGTCAGCCTGAGGCATACCTTAACATAGGTTGAGTTGAGGTATAGACAACAACTCACATCAAAATGAAGATGTGAGAGAGACCTTGGAACTAATTCCCTCTCCTTTGATTGTCATGTTACAACAGTGGTTAGGAAATCCTTCTATCTGTCACAGCTGATTGCAAAGTGTATCTCCTCTAGAACCAAAGAAGTCCACAGCCCTCTATTTTCCATACTGTCCAGGCCCATCATGGAATTCAATACCCTTTTGGAGAAGTATAGTACTAGACATATTAGGCAGTTGGAGAGACCCCAGGGGTTCCTAACAACAGACCTGAGCTACCAAAAGAGGCTGAAAGTTCTGTCTTTGCATTCAGTGTCCTTTAGACTCCTTAGGGCAATCTGTGCCTTGCTCTTAAAGCCATTAGGGAAACAACAGTCCATGCCTTTTTAAATCTCCACAAATCAAACAATCAAGCAAACACTAGGACCAGAGATCTGAACCTACTTCAGCAAATAAATAAATAATGGTGGGGAGAGAGACAGAGAGAGAGAGAGAGAGAGAGAGAGAGAGATTCAGCATGCAATGATTATCCCTTTTCTGGAACATACTTCCAATCCAGAACAAGCAATGTGGTACACTATTTTACTTTAAAAATGAGTTAGGCAATTGGATGGGTATTCACAAAGTCACCCCAACATGACTGGCCTATCACTACTTAAAAAAGTGAGGTGAGTTCTAATGGTTGGTACTGTCAAGTTGTAAATAGCCTCATGGCCCAGTTGTCTTGTTTTTTTTATAATTATATGATTCCTAATTTAATGTTTTACATATATCTGCAGCTTTCCCCAAATCGCTATTAAAAATTAAAACTATAATCTTCCCAAATTGCATTTACATCCACCTTGCTGTAAATCATATTTTAAGGTGTTCTGAGCATTTTGTTCTTTTTACTTCACCCATTATATTCATAGCTAACCTGAAAACACTCTGTTTTGGCAAGGTGGAGGGCCATCACAGACAGAGTACTAGTTTTTCTAGTGAGAGTAGACAAATTGTTTGACTTACTATGTTGGTGAGCACTCTCGGATCTAAAGTAAAGCTGTTTTTGATTGGTTCTTTCTGTGTACTTGTTTGCTATTCGCTACTTGGAGTGGCACTGAGCCCAACACCTCACAAGGTGTAGTTATGTAATAGTTTGAAAATGTTCATGTTTTCCCTTAAGCCTTTACCATCAATCCATCGTGCTTCTTATTGCAGACATTAGCTCAATTTTTTGCCCAGGGATAAATAAGCATGCGCTGCCTTGCACAAAGGTGCAACAGACTAAGTTGGACTGCTTTAACTTTGATATTCAGGTAATCATCACTACGTTGTTATTACTCCATCCCACAGACTTCTCTATTGTGTAAATACTCCCTCAATCCTGCCTTAATTCACAGTTTAGTGTTTACCACTCAGAGAGAAATTCTGGAAGTCTGCCTCCATCCTTCTTAATCCTGGCACTATACAGAATCCATCTCCTGCACCCGATAAGACCCCTCAACAAATTTCCCATGACTTTAATACCCACTTTATTACCACCATTCAAAAAAATTAATGAAAGACTCCCCAACAAGCCCAAACCCATGCTCCCAGAATACAAATAATGCCAAACAAGCTGACAATGCACCACTCATTCCTGACAAAAATTCCAATCCTCCTGCAATTTACTCATTTTCTTTTTAACCAGTACCCACATCCCTCATATCTAAACTATTGAAAAAGCTCAAACCTTGCTGTCTTTCTGCAGACAACCTTCCCCAGAATACTTACTACTAGCAGCAAATACAATTGCATATCCAGTTAGTATTCTTATAAACCACTCTCGCAGAAGGCTACGTTCCACATGAATGGAAAAAATCTATTATTACTCCAGTACATAAAGGCAGAAACTCTCATGACCTCTCAAACTATCGCTCCATCTCTATACTTTCTCCATTATCCAAAATCCTTGAGAATTGTGTACACACACGATTACTCAAGTACCTCATTGATAATGATCTCTTGTCTCTCACTCAACACGGCTTTCACCCAGAGCACAGCACTGTTAGGGCCCTGTTCTCCATCACCAATACTGTCAACAAAGCCGTAGATACAGGTCATCCTACATCCTTAATCCTATTGGATCTATCTAAGGCTTTTGACACAGTTTCATATACTATACTTCTGATCTAGTTAACAAAACTTGACTGTGCCCCCACATCCCTCAACTGGTTTACATTATACCTAAACAATAGACAACAATCTGTAATGTGGCATAACGTCCAATCTGATTATCTGTCAAACAAAATATATACTTGTTGCCCACCTTTCTGAACTAGTATAGTCCAGTTTTCAGGTTATTGCCGAATCCAAGACTGAGTTACAATGTTCTGTGTTGCCCATACCTTACTTGGATAGAAGGAAGTTTCTCTATTCACCTGTGAGAGAGGGAAGCTTTGAGCAGCCTATCTGTCCCTGGAGGAGTGGTTTCAGCCCAGAAGTTAGTAGTTTATTGGCCATTTTGGTCTAATTTTGATTGTATCTGCTCTATTTTCTGAAAAAAAAAAAAAAAAAAAATATATATATATATATATATATATATATATATATATATATATATACTTTTCATGCCTTTCTGAACTAATATAGTCCATTTTTCAGGTTATTGCTGAATCCAGGGCTGTGTTACAAGTTTCTGTGTTGCCCATACCTTACTTGGATAGAAGGAAGTTTCTCTGTTCACCTGTGAGAGAGGGGAGCTTTGAGCAACCTATCTGTCCCTGGAGGAGTGGTTTCAGTCCAGAAGTTAGTAGTTTATCGGTCATTTTGGGCAAATGTCTAGCTCTTTCACTTCCCTGCTATAAAAACTGCATTTGTGTGTTTTTGTGCAATGGACAGTGCCGTTTGGCTAGAGTTAAACTATTCTCGGCTCCATGAAGACTACTCTTCAATTTTTCTCTTGGAACTAGACAAACCTTCAACTTTAGCACTCAAACCATTCATTTTACAGTCAAGCACTTGCTTAAAACTCATAGCAAGCACTAATTAACCCTAGCACTAGACCCCCCCCATACTGTCCAGAAGGACAAGGCTCTCTATTCGTCCCCACCAGCCAATCAGAAAAAACAGCTTACTCTACCTATTCAGGCATGTCCAAAGGGCAGTTTCTGATGTACTCTCCAGTCCAACTGGTGAATCTGGGCATTTTGAGGCAATGTTACAACTGCCTCATGTACACAGACAACCCTCTCCTCCTACCACCAAACACTAATATATGCGAGAGATGCAATTATACAGCCAAACTGGAGGCAAAGCTCTCTCAACCCAAAACTGGAACTGACAGTCAAGAGGAGAAGGGTAATATTTGCAACACACTACCAGTCTCACATAGACCTAATAAACCAACACTGGTAAATAACACACATGAATACATGAAAACATACTCAGAGTTTCTAAATAAAAATCTGAAAAAGCAACAGAGACCTCCAAAGCAGACATCCAAGCAACCTCCACACCCCATCACCAACCATGAAACACAAACTTCATATAATCAGTGTGCCACACAATCACAGCCCTGAACACAAAATAACATACCCAACACACTAGTAATAGGCGACTCTATAGTCAGGATCCACCACATAACACAAGCACTCAGGTCACTCCAGAACAAGTACAAATACAACTCTGTCATTATCCATGTCGGTGTGAATGACCTGAGACATACCTCCTTGGACTACATGAAAAGAGACATGGAAGAGCTCTCTGATCATGTAGCCCAGGCCAGTATGACCCTGACCCTGAGTAGCATCCTGCCCTCACCAAGAATTATGCCACAGTATAAAGAACAAATGATCAATTTCAAAAATTGGCTAAGTTTCTGGTGTCATTCAAAGGGGATCCAGTATCTATCTGCCTGGGATGACATGCTCGACAAGCCATGTTGCTTCGCAATGATGGCTTGCACCTGTCACCCTTAGGCTTTCAAATACTGGCCAAGGCTCTTGCCGCCCCCATAGTGCCTTATTTAGGCAAGGCTCAAAAGACAAACCCACCACCATAAATAGCACAAGTAACCAAAAACTGAGGGTAATGCTACTCAAAGCCAGAAGTCTAAACCTCAGAATGCATGCACTCGAGTTACTCCTCAGTGTGGAGAACATCGACATCTGTGCAGTAACCAAAACCTAGTTTAAAGCTCCTGAGAGCACCCCAGCACCACTAGGCTATAGCGTATACCATACCTTTTGGCCACAACACCAGGACCGAAACACAAAAGGCAGGGGTGTATCCATATTCATCAAGGATACCCACACCTCCAGGTTAGTGGCACAGCACAATGCATCAGAGATCATCCATGTGCAACTAACAATGGGCAAAACTGCAATCCAAATTGTAGCTTGCTACAGATCATCCACCATGGCCCAGGACCCCCATTCCGCATTTCTGGAGACACTGGGAAATATGAAGGTCCTACCAAACACCCTAATACTGGGTGATTTCAATTACCCAAACATAAACTGGGAGAACTACTCAAATACTAACTCCCTTTCCCAACGCTCCCTAGAATTTATAAACTCGAAAGCCCTGGATCAACTGGTCAACACCCCCACCAGAGGGAGCAACATATTAGACCTGGTCATTACCAACATGGGCGACCGGTGTTCCACACCAGAGGTCAACCCCTCACTGGTTAGATCAGACCATAGACTAATCACTCTTGATATCCACATTCCGCCCCCAGCCCCAATCAAGGAAACCACCATGAAAAACTTTTCAAAAGCAAACTTCACGTTACATAAGACTGAGGTGGAAAGGTTCAGAGCCCCCATGCTAAAGGACAATGCTGTCCAAGCTGCTGAAACCTTTACAAAGGCACTCTATGAGCATCTGCAGGAATGCATGGATCGTGCTATCCCAAGTAAAACCAAGACTCACTCCTCCAAGAAAAGGAAACCAGTCTGGTGGACCCCTGCCATAAACAAGCTATACAACAGAAGGAGGAAACTAGTACAGAAAAGAGTAAAATCCCAAGAAGGAAAGACATCCCTGATCAGTATCAGCAAGAAACTATGATCCCTCATTAAATCATCCAAGGCTAGTTTCGAAAGAAAAATTGCCAATAACTCCAAAGATAACCACAAAGCATTCTTTAGCTATGTCAAGAACCTAAGTGGAAACTCTCAGATCTGCTCAGAGTTAGTGCAGAATGGCACAAAATACACTGAACCGACTGATATTGCCAACATTTTGGCAGAAAGGTTTAGTGCAAACTCCACCCCCCTCTCACCCTCTAAAGGGCCCATATCCATACCAGAAGAATGCAGGGCCCTTTCACTCACCAACATACAGGTTAAAACAGCCCTATCCAAAGCCAAAAACACAGCTTCAATGGGACCGGACGGTGTCCTAGGCTGTGTCTTACAAGAGCTCCAAAATTAACTAACCCTTCACCTAAACACACAGTTCAAACTCAGCCTTTCTACAGGCTATGTACCCACAGAGTGGCGCACAGCAACAGTTATCCCGCTCCACAAAGGTGGAGCCACAACAGACCCCGGGAACTATCGCCCTATATGCCTGACTAGCCTGGTCTGCAAGGCTATGGAATGCATCATCATGGAACTCATTAACAGAGACATTGGGAACCTCCAAACCTTGGACCCTACCCAGTTTGGCTTTGTTAAGGGCAGATCATGCCTCCTAAACCTGGTGGACTTCTTTGAGATGGTTACCAAGGCATTAGATGAGGGAAAGGTGGTCCACACAACCTACCTCGACCTCGCAAAGGCTTTCAATACCATTCCCCATTCTAGTATTATAGACAAGCTCACCAGCTTGAACATAAACCCCTACGTCATGAGATGGGTTGCCAACTGGCTCATGGATAGAACCCACATGGTGAGAATTGCAGGCTCTACGTCCGACTCTAAACCGGTTACAAGTGGTATCCCCCAGGGCTCGGTCCTAGGACCCCTCCTGTTCGGTATATACTTCTCAGAGGTACAGGCAAGCATACGAGGGCTATGGCTGACCAAGTTTGCAGATGACTGCAAACTAGGGGCCATAATTGATCCTCCGGCTGATAAAGACAAGCTCCAGATGGGTCTCACTGAGACAGATACCTGGTGTCAAAATCATGGCCTCAAGCTAAATGCCAAAAAGTGCATAGTCATCCCCTTTGGAAAAAACAAAGTACCCGTGAACTACCACATAGGTGGTAGTCCCCTAAATACAGAAAATGTAATAAGGGATCTGGGGACCTAAGTAGATAGTAATCTCTCCTTTGATAATCATATTGCCAAGGTGGTTAGAAAATCCTTCTATGTGGCTCACCTAATCACAAAAGGGTTCGCATCTAGAACAAAAGAGGTTATTGTGCCTCTCTACTCATCACTCATTAGACCCATCATAGAATACCTTACAAGACACCTGCAACAGCTGGAAATACCACAAAAGTACTTCACCAAGAGGATTACTGGCCTCAAACAGATGCCCTATGCAGTCTGACTCAAGAGACTCCAGCTGTACTTGGTTGCATACCACTTACTCAGAGGTGATCTCTGCCTGACATACAAGGCCATGTCCAGCCCAGAATTGATGGACATGCTTCACCTAAAAAAAAAAATCCCGGAGAGCCACACGCTCTAGAGATATAAACCTCACCATAACGATAAATAGGACATGCTGGAGGGATAGATTCCTATCCCAGGGACTCCCCATGCTTTGGAACAGGATTCCAATATACATCAGGCAGAGCACCTCCCTAATACTCTTCAAGAGAAACCTTGATGGGTGGATGGGAAACAGAAAATTTACCCCGGGGATCACTGCAGTGGCTCTGCTGGATCCTGGCATAGTGAACTAATGGCTCTGCTGGACAGAGGCACAGGGAACTAATCTAAGGGGGTGGCGAAAGCCAACACATTCTGGCTAGGCTTATAAATGCCCTTGGGCAGATAGCCTAGTACTTACCTATAAACCTATGAAACCTATGAACATAGGAGTCCACAAGGTTCCATTCTGGATCCATTACTTTTCAATATCTTTATTAATGACCTCCAAAAAGTCTCACAACTAGGTAAAATTATCCAATACGCTGACAATTTGACTATAATCTCTACTTCAAACAGTTTTTCTGACCTCCTTACAGTTACTCAAAATGCCTTTACAGAGACTGAATCATGGCTAAACAACTTACAACTACTACAAAACGCCAAAAAAATAAAAGTTCTATTATTCTCTTCAAAACCATCAGATATATACTTCAAAATCTACTCTAAAGACAGAACTGAAATAGAAATAATAAAATCAGCCAAACTACTAGGCATTACAATTGATAACAAACTTACCTTTGAAACACACATTCTTGATGCAATAAAGAAAACACGCTTTAAACTTTGCAAATGTTATTATCAAAACAAAACTGGCAAGTACCTTACTCATCCCTGCCTTACTTTATGGTAGTGCCATCTTTACTAACCTTCACTCTTCCCTCAGCGACAAACTTCAGTCCTGTTACTATAAAATAACTAAATTTGCCTCAGGAAAGCCTAACTGCTCACAGCACTGCCAAGCAATCACTGAACTGAACTGGTTGGATTTCCCTAACTATCTTTGCTATACCCAACTAATGCTAGCCCATAAGCTAATGTATGGACCAAATAACTGCCCAGCACTCTCATCAATAATACAAACTTATATTTTTTTCATGCATCCTTAGATCCTCCAGTAATTTACTACTAAATGTAACCAAGCCCAATAAAGGAGCTGGACGATGCTTGTTCTCACATAACACTTGTAAAAAATGGAACTCCTTACCCACCCATATTACTCAAATAGACTGGATAAAGACATACAAAGTAGCATTAAAAACCTAATTCACTGACAGCCTCATATGCCCGTGTCAGTCAAACAAACCACCATAAAACCAGCACTACTTAATTCTAACCCAGTTCCATAGTCTCAGAATAACTTTCTACCCAGACAGCATCAGCTGTATTACTACTATTACTGCTATAACTGATTTCAGCAAGAACTGCTATGTTTTTCATGCAATGCCAAAAGAAACAACTCAAGTTTTTGTACTACACTAAGTTTATATAAGTTCTGAATCATACTAATAAGTTTTATACTGCCTATATAGGCTTTATTTTTATAATCTTCTAGTTTTGGCTTACTTTTGCTATTTAAAAATTGTTTGCCATCTGTTTATATTTTTACTGTTAATTGTTGAGCTTTTCTCCCCGGGCCTCCACTGAAAATGGGTTCCCGACCCAGTGGACTTTCCCAGTTAACAAATGTCAATAAATAAATAATAATAATAAAATGACTAGGATATTATGGTGGGTCAGGAAACCAGTATCCCTTCCATTGCTAGCACTTTGTATCCTAAAGGCGGTGTAGTAACTGTCTCATGCTCGGTGATAATGAACTCTTGATCATCAGTAGATTCTTTCTGTGAGAGATGTAAATACTAAACAAGTTTGGAGGCCTTCATCTCCTGGTACACAGTATACAGCCAGCATCGCATCACACCCCCACCCACCGATACAAATCAAACATCCTCAAACAGCCAACTGAAAAATGTCATATTGATATAATTAAAAAATGTTACCCATATCTCCTAGAATTCTTAAGAGCAGGTATTAGTGTAGGCTCCTTAGCACGTTCATACCATGTGGCCCTACATCAACAAGTCATTATTAACTACCACAAACTACAACTCAAACTAGCTTTTGGTAAGAGTGATTCATGACTATTGCTGGAGATACAGACCCCACACTCACTAGACTAAACAAGGACAGGGTTACAGACAGCTACCTCTCAGAAGCAGGATTGCTGACTTAACAAGATCCAACCCTTTCTCCTAGCAATGTGACTACAGTATGATAGTAGCTCTTGTGGGGCCAAATGACTGGAACACCTAAAATACATGCTGGAACTTGCTGTACAAGTGACAGACAAGGATATGGCACACTTTCTAAGTGGAATTCTCCCTTCACTGAGCATGGTGCTGACACATAAAGGAGGAGATAACTGGGTGCAACAATTGCTTAAATAGCTAGTGTCTTTCATGGGTGATCCAGTATGTATTGCTTGGAATGAGATGACTGACAGCCCAACTTGCTTTGAAAAGAATGGCTTGCATCTCTTGTTCAAAGGTTTCTGCACACTGGCTAAAGCCTTTGCTGTTTCCATGGTGTCTTTTTAGGTTAACTTCATCGAATGAACATCCCAACATAACAAATACATCAAATCCCAAATTGGACTACATCAAGGTGGCTCATCTCATTGTCGGGAGGCTTACCAACAAACTGATTTTGAGGCTCTTCTGCACCCAGAATTTGTTCGTGTATTATTAATTATTGAGATGTGGTTCAAATATAAGGAAATTATCCCTTCTGTGCCTGTTTTTCTTTTGCCTACCTTGTCTTTCAGCCCATTAGCAACTTCAGTGGAATCTCACTATTTGACAGTGACTGTATCCCATCAAGACCAATACCCAAAATATCCAGTTACCTTAGATCTTCAGCTTACCTTAGGCAAGTTACACATGCCTGACATAGGTCCCATTACATGTATAACGCCTGATGTAAGTCCAATTACATGTATAACTCCTCACATTCCTACAAGATATCCTTATAAACCACAATTCTGTAATTTGGATACCTGCACATCTAACTTAGGGTATGCACAACAATTTGTTTGGATTGGGTAAACAAATACTCCCTGGATTAGCTAGTCTTCAAGTCTAACATGGGTTGAAACATTTTTGATCTGGTCCTCACAAACACAGTCTCTTGTCTGTTTTGCTCCCCTGTTCTGTCCATCAGCAGTTATGTCAGATAATCAGCTTGTTATCTTTACTCACAGAAGTTCCATTCTCCATACCAAAACCACACACTTTAGACACTTCAGAAAGGTGAACCTTTTACAATTATATGACAAAATCTTTAAATTTACCAAAAACTTTCTCATAAATTACACTGAATCTACAGCCAACAACAGTACGGATTTTTATACCCATCTGCTATATTGATTTTACAAGCTGACAGCCCTTCCCAGAGCAAAATATATTGGGAAATTCAAAAATAAACCACCTGGGTCATGAGTCAACATAAACATCATAACAAAAGGAAGAAACTCTGAAAGTAAAATCCAAACATCAAGCACATACTGACATTATAAAACTTAAAACAAATAATGTGATAAAAACAATGTTCCACAGCAGGAATCCACACAAGAAACACATTAATAAACAAGATTATGTGTTTTTGTCTACAAAATAGTAACAGCCTGGGATTCATGAAGCTCGGCGCAAGGCCAGCATTAGGCTTTCCCTGACCATGCGGCGTGTAGATGGCGCAGTAGCGCCAAATGTATATTAATGAAGACGCGCTGCCACCACAGCCTTGTGCATAGAAAACGAGCGTGAGTGCATAGGGCATGTTGAAGTGCCACACGGAGGCGTGGAATTGTCGGCTGTCGACGTGCAACATAAAATGCTTGAATATAACAATTTCCTGCAATAGTAATCACACCTGTCAGTGTCCGTGGATACTGAAACGTATGCAAAGCATGCAAGACAGTTCTTGCGAACACAAAATTAAGAAGCAAACACAAATGCACGGTAGGGAATATCGAGTCTCCATTCCTCGAACAAATGACATTGAAAACCATGCCCATATTCTAACGCAGTGTAGATAGTTATACCAAGTGGAAGTGAAATGCATCATGTTAGCACGCCGCCAATAGCTATGTTTATCCCAATGGTCAGGGTTACCAGCTGTCCCACATTGTGAGGGATAGTACACAGCTGGGCAGTTGTGTCCATACCAAAACCATTATAAATGTAAATATCCAGCGACCATATGACAGAAATATATCCCACATCGCATGTAATAGTCACATACAATAGGTATGTCCGTATGTAACATACCACATATGACAAGAAATAGAATAAGCAAGAACACGAAACAGAAGGAGCATATAAACTGCTACAACAATAAGCTAACATGTAGGCAGAAAACAAAAGTATTATCAGTAGTACTGTCCATGGGTATGTGTTGTGCTGTAAAATCTGGTTTGTGTCCAGAATATATACCATCCTGGACATATGAAAAGATGGCAACCCTACCAATGGTCAGAGCAGTCGGCCAAAATCTGCCCATATGTGGCCCAAGCCATTTTTGTCAGGATGTGTCACAGTTGTACGGGTATTACCCGGGTGTACCAACCATGTCATGAAAGTTAAGTATGGGCGTGTACCTATGCGCATGATGTACAGCATGTGGAAGGTGAAACATGCCAGGGTAGTCCACACAACCATACAGGTACCTGACATATGTAGTGTATGCAATGTGTTCCCTTGACCGTGTCATGGGCCATCAACCAAAGAAGGGATGGATGGAGTGTCAGGAATATGTGTGTGGGGGGATGGGTAATGGTATAATCCACAAAGGCGAGACTGTGTTGGATGCAGAATAGGTGAACTGGAGGTATATGAGGGAGCAGCGGGTGAATCAGAAAGAAACACAAAGAACAAGTATACACATCTGCAATAAAACCTGACAGGCCATACTGTAGAACACAATCACACAAACATATGAATACTAAAATGTGCAATACACATGTACAGAAACGTCACCGGCACATACCCACAGAATGGTATGGATGGAACTGGCCCATCCAAATGCATAACTGATGCATAACTGAATACCCATCATCCCCTCCACAGCACACAACCCGCCCCCATACCTGAACATCCACCAAATCCAGCCATACTCGGCCTACTAGCTTGGCGCAGCCATATCTACACATAGTGACCACTACTCATATGTAGTAGGCAGTGTCACCCTAGGCAGTGTCAGAATTGCAAACTATGTATCCCTTGCATGTAAAACCCTAACACATTTTCGTAAATCCAAAAGAATGGACGGTATTGGTCTTGTTCAATTTTTGGATATCCCTCATGGGATAAGTAACCTATGTAAACATCAGACTTGGTGTCACAACATGATGTCCAGTCCTGTAGACATCTGGACACAAGTTGAATGTACAGTAGTGGTGCACGAAACTGTTCAGTCCTAGACGGTCATGCAGAACCTAGTAACCAGGATCAAACACCTGCCCGTGACGCACGTCTCCCCACATGAATAATCGAGAGAATATATTGTACACATTCGCATAGTGGCACTTGGAAATAGGGTGATTAAGGTGCTGACATAAACAGGGTACCTCCTGACCCACTGTGTGAGGGACAGTCACTGTTTGGGTAGGTGTGTCCTGACCAAGAATGATACAATGGCAAATATCCTATGATTGTAGGAAATAACTATGTACCATACTTCATGTAACAGTTGCCTAAAGCAGCCATGTCTGGATATAAAATACGTAATTCGTACAAGAAACAGAATAAGCAACTAAAGTGCTAAAGGAATAGGCTCTCAGCTAGGAAAATATTGAATGTTCTAAACCCTGCACTGACCGTGGGTATGTGTTGGCCTAAACAATCTGGTGTCTCCAGAATATATCTCATCCTGTACATATGAAAATGTGGCAACCCTACCAATGGTCAGAGCATTCGCACAATAACTGGCCAGGCTCTTAATCACTCACATAGCCAGTGACCTTTGGAGGAAAAGTGTTGAATGAGAATGACTAATGACAAGAATTAAGAGTAATAGATGCGTTTAACTGCAGAAAATAAGTAGTAATACATATGTCTCCGAATCTGTCAACACGTTCCAAGTTAACAGTACTAATATTGTAGAAGTGTCCATGATTGTCCCTGATTTGTCATTGCCTTGTCCCTGTCACTGTTGAAATTAGTCCCAGAGTATCACAGAGGTCCATACACATATGTACACCAACCAGTTGTCACATTTGTTGACAGGACTATTGCATACCTGTAGTGAATTCATAAGTGATGTCCAGAATAATATTCATCGTATATATGAATGAATGAAATAGTCAAATGTGAAGGGAAACACCAGTGGGAACCACCCCCCATCCTATATTATGTAGTGCCGACCTAATAATGTGGTCAGAGGTGCCCAAACCCCTGCATCTGTAAACACAGGTAGAATGTTAAAATCGGGACCAACTCTGTCCATGTGCTACATCTGACATTTGAACAGGTACAGGGCAGTTCCAGTCACCAGTCAGACAAGCCTAAACCTGGACCAGCACATGAACACCCTGACAATCAAACACACACACACAAAAAAAAAAAACCTATATACATATATATATATATATATATATATATATATATATATATATATATATATATATATATATATGTGTGTGTGTGTGTGTATATATATATATATATATATATATATATATATCTATATATATATGTATATACACATACAACAGTTATTGATATATACACATACTACACAACACAAATATATATGTCATTGTAGATATACACATGTACATAACTAGGTTACTTTACAGCAATTACGGGTAACATATGTTCAGACCGGGCATATGTTACTGGGAGGTCCAATAAACAAATGTTTACCTCCCACACCGCCCAGCTAGGCCGGTCAGACATACAGACAGGCAATAAAGATAAATACACTGCTACTGTCCAAAACACTGGCAGGAAAGTACCAGTGGGAGAAATCTGCAAGGTCTACACTTTAAACATGGATAACGGTGTCCCTTACGGGACACCAAAAATTCACTCTATGTGTGAACCCCATCGATGCGAGCAGGATGTAGGTGTACATGGAACAGTAAGTTGTGCAAGTGTAATAACACATGGGTTGACAAAACGTGTGACATGTGTCCCGAGATGGGGAGAGTGGGCAATGTGTAGTGGTGTGCTCATACCCCAGCTGCGCACAGTAAGTATTTGTCATGAGTGCTGTAGAGGGGTGCCAGGTAGGTGAATCATGGGTATGCAATAATGGGCTTAAGTGTGCAGGTGCTGGTTGGCAGAGATGTAGTAGGCCCGCCCAGTGGAAGTCATTAATATTCCTATGTGGGCGTAGCAGATGCCTATACCTCCCAAACCTGAAGAGAGCACATCTACTGGATAGACTGTAAACCATTGGGGGAACACATTGGCACTATATCAATGCCGTGTACCCGGTTAGCATGGGCGTCCATATTTATGAATCAGAATGTAACAAAGTCCAACTAAACACTTCCAGAACTAGTGATATGAGGTGGACAGGTGGCGGAATACAGGTAATGACTGATGACAACATGTATGAGTCATAAACAGCATGTACCTCAACAAACGTGAATGAATATATATGCCCTGTGACTGTCAATGTGTCTGGTTAATAGAACCAATCATCTAAATGTGTCCCTCAGGATGTTATGCAGTATCCCGGATACAGTGTTCATTCTCCCCCATTGGTATGTGAGGTCTGCTAGTGACGGAAAGCGCATATTTTGCTGAGCAGCTTAGGTAGATGATAGCATAATAGATTTGGATTACCACCTGTTCGCCTTTGTGAGGGACACACCACTCTGGGCAGTTGTGTACTGCAAAATGAATGTTATGGCACATGGCCTGTGATTTCGGGAAAGGAGGTCATATATTGTGTGTAGTGGTGTCATAAAATGATTTTGTTGTATCAGAAACAGCTACATGTTAAAGGAAACAGTATTAGCAACTATAATGCTACAAGAATAACCTTAATGTACGCAAACCTGTGAAGTAGTTAGTTTACTACTGGCTGTGGGTATGTGTTGCCTTGCCAAATGTGATAGCTCTACATATAGGTCCTATAGAGCTGCCACCATCCCAAATGGCCAAAGTGGGACCTGCTCTGTAGAAATGTCAGACGTACCAGGGCAGAACATACCTACAGCCATGCATAGTACAGAAATATACATATTAGCACAAATCAAAGCTTAATCTAGCAGCAGTCAAGTTGCTTATGCTACTTCACATAACATATCGATGTGTCATGTATACAAGAACCATTACATGCAACTATTACAGACATATAGAATATAAGAATGTCCTCTAATCAGGACAGTTGCAATGGCTAGAGTATTGTCACATGACACATATGCCTAATGAGGGACTGTCCCATGCAAAGTGGGAAAGGTGTTACTACTACAGTCTCCCGTCGTCCAATCTAAAAGGTGGAAAACCTACATTAGGTATGCGGTAGCATGACCCGGCAGAGAGCTGCGTTAACCAAATAACATTCACATGTCAGCATTGCAAAGTATCGGTTCCCATGTATCAGCCAGATGGAAGCAGATTGTATGAGGAACACGCATATAATATGATTATGTCACTGGACAGGCCGTCAAGTCCGTATAGTCGAACGCCTGCCATCGCCTAATGATTAGACATACCCAATACTGTATAGTCCAATGTAATCCGCATCACAAGGGATCGAGCACACCCAGCGTGAGTGACAAATGTAAGCACAAATGTCGGTGAGCGAGCAGGTGTAAGCGTGCTTGTCTACCAGTATGCCAGTAGTGCACTGTTAAAGAAATGTGGAGTCTAAACGAGAATAAGGGGCTGTAACCAGAGGTCAGCAGTGCTTAACATCATGCAAACCCATGCACAACCACTCCCACCTGCTGGAATGTGCCTTACCCACTCCATATCCAAAGGCGTTGTTCTGTCCGCAAACAAAGAACCGCCCTTTGCACATGTTGGTAGCAATACCCTGCACACACAGCTCATGTGAATTACCAATACACCATGGCATATATACAGACAATAGACAGAACCACACACATACCATACAGCACAGTCATCCAACAGTATAGCAATGTACTGGCAGATATGTCCGGATCACTGGTGTTTGCAGACCTGGCAGTCCTGTGTTTCAGTGTGTGAGCATGCCCAGTATGACTGTTACGCATGTTGTTGACTGACATTACCATCATAACTTCATGTGTTTGAGCATGCCAAGTATGGTCAACTGGATCGCATGTGGCACATGTCCAGATAGTCAGTACTGTGGTGCCAACCCCTGCATTGTACACTGACAGGTGGCATGCTGTGTCTGCAGGGTAGCTAACAGTCATTTGGCATCAACAGTTGCCACATTTCTGCACAGCGTGGGAGGACATCCAACTGCATCCACAGTCCTACACAGCACCAGGGGTCGCGCACATGACATTCACATGTGTACATTGGAAGGGGGGCACAACTGACAGTTGTACACATTTGCCACTACTGTACTGGTATGCCAGGTACTCCATTTCAGTGTGTAAAACTACCTAAATTGCTGGTTGGAGGCATACCAATGTATGTCAGATCCTAGCTTTACTTACCAGCATAGTGGTGTCGGATGTCCTAGCCTTCACAACCTACACCCAACTACCTGGCCTGCTGTAGTCTGTGTCTGTCTGTGGGGGTTGGGGTCATTCATTGGGCATATCCAGAGAACATTGTATAGCATTTGTCTGTATTGGTCTACACCTGTCCAGCTGTATGACACTTGTGTGGGCTGTATGAACACACATGATGTTCAGCCCATAACCTTCAGTGGTTTAGGACACCCTGTGTACTACTGGCTACTATTGTGACCCCGGTATGTGCTACAGATGTCATGGTACCACTATGGATGTGTACTGTCTGCTGCACTAACAAGTCGGCCACCAAATTCCCTTGTATGCTCACATCCATACCATAGCAACGGCTAAATACACATTATAATACAACTGCCAATTGTTAGGTCGATTGACTTACCTTGGGGGTATTCCGGACCTGAGGATGGTGCTGGAGGGCTGCCTATGTTGGATGCACACAGTGCACTTCCTATACATGGCTGAGCACAGGTAGTGTCATGTTTGGCATCCATTGTACTGTCTGTGTGAGTCAGAGAGGGTGAAATCCCTGGGTACCTACTGTATCAGTGCATATGCCTTGTGTTGCCTCTTTGCCAAGGGCAGGTCATACTGTGCACGGCCCTTTCGCCTACTGGGCCCAGCTCAGGTAGTTCCTCCTCCAAGTCACACTGTGCCTGTACAGGCCTTGGCATTGGTGGTGGGCCATGTGGCCCTGCCCAATGCTGTTCTTGCTTCAACTGTTACTGCAGGATCAGATTGTGTAGCATAGCAAATACCATAACAATTTGTGTGCATGTAGCTAGTAAATACTGCATGGCTCCACCGGATATGTCCAGACACCAGAACCATGACCTGAACATCCCAAACACATGCTCAATTATATGTCTTGCCTGTGCATCTGCCTCATTATGGTGTGATTGTTCAGGTGTGTGTGCATTGCTGATGGGTGTCATCAGCCACGACTCCAGTGGTTACCCAGCATCCCCCACTAGGAGACTGTAGGGGATGTCCATATTGGCAAAGGTGTGGTACAGCTGCATCAGATGCCATATATCAGAATCGTCATAGCTTCCAGGGCAGATAGCACGCACATTCAGGTTAATGCCCTTGGCCATCACATATGACCTAGCTGTTGGAGGGTATCCTCCTGCAGTTAATGTAGGCCCTATCCCGCTCACTGGGTGGTGCTTTGATGCATATATGCGTGCAAGCTATAGCACCCAGTACCCCAGGGTAGTCAGCCATGTGGTGGAAGAGATGCATATTGCTGGTCTACAAATCACGTGTGTTGAGGACATGTACGTGCTCACTAGCATGTGTTGACATTGCGTCTGTGAACTGGTGCAATACTCTGGATGCAGATGCCTGTGAGATCCCCATGATATCCCCAGTTGTGCTTTGGATGGTACCTGTGGCTAGCATACCTAAGCCAACACATACCATGGTATCCACTGTGATGGGTTTCCCTCGGCCTGTTCGATGTGTCAGGTGTGGCTGGCACAGGTCAACAAGCCACTGTAGGAGGTCTCTGTCCACCCCATAGCACTCCACTATCTCCAGCTCATGTAGCCCGTGGTAAGTTACCCTGGGTCTGTAAAGTCTTATGTCACCTCACTAAGGGTTGTTTGGCAGCATACACATCCTCACCACCCTCAGCCTCCTACACATGTTGGTCTATGTTGCCTGCTGCAGCCCTTCTCATTTGGTTGAACTGTGTTGTGAAATGTCCCCGCATGTATACACCGGTGGTGTAGAGTGTGGAAGAAACCTGTGTGTATGGTGCTAGCTCGCATTACCGTAGTGTTCTGGTGCAGGCTGGCCATGTAATCTGCTGATTGTGCTGATCATCACCTGTTTGTGCAGCCTGCTCACCTTGACTACTCCACTACTGCTTTTGTCCCTCCCAATGTCACCAGGCAGGTATAGACACACCCCCAGCTTAGGCGTGCTAAGGCAGGAACAATCCTGAGGCACAAGTCTCCAATGTACGTACAGTATGCCTGACCCACCTCCCATGCTTTCATCTATATTCGAGCCCTGCACCCGGCTATTTTCACACATACACTCCTGGGATCTGCATCACACCCTGGGGATAAATGGGATTCACTATTGTCAACCTCATCTGCATAGTATAGTCTTCTAATGCATAGCTATATGACCCATACCAACCCTCCAAATTAATAACCACTGCTTACTGTTGCTCAGATCCATACACAACTGGTTAAAGGTGCCTTACTATCACCGTATTCAATGTCCCTTGGTCTTCCCAGCAACAAAACAATCAGTGTCGACATGACTAGAATCCGGGACCTTACACACCACAGACGATGTGGTTTACCACTACACCATAGCAGATATACATACATTTGAGGTGATCATGTACAGATCATCCAGCACATTCAATAGTGCTAATGTCCACATACATATATGTATATATCTATGTCTATCTATCTATCTATATCTACATATATTATATATATATATATATATATATATATATATATATATATATACATATATATATATATATATATATATATATATATATATATATATATATATATATACATACATACACACACATATACATATACACACACATACGTAGATATTGCATTTATATCACAACAGCGGACCACATGACACCAAAGCATTAGACAATAATGAAAAGGAAACCACATGTACCACCTGCATTATGTAGTGGTGTTACTATCAAGGCAAGTGTGTTTTGTTGCATCACATGGGTCAGACTGCATTAAGGGTAAGAGTAGGGCTGCTGACATTTACTCACCAGACCTATTGGCAAATGTATGTGTTGACAACCCAGTGTCTTGGCCGATTATGCAAACTGTGGACACTATCTAGGAAAGCAACAAAACACACTCAACACATCCTGAAGTTAGCCACCCACAGCTACCAGCACATAGGGTATGACTGCCAGACACACACATCTCTCATGCCTTGGAATCGAGCACCTACCTGTCTATTCTATCACACTACAGCATTACACAGTTACAGAACACGCTACCGAGATTACTGGATCACAAGATTCCCAGAGGCATACTTCTAGGTGGGTGACATCATCAGCAAAGGCAAAGACGCCGATAGGGAGTGTACAGAGATTGAGCTGTCTAAAAACATTACTCTATCCCCAGGCAGAAAACACACACACGGCAGGGCTGGGATTAGAACATAGACCTGATTACCTTATCACACTACAGCATTACACAGTTACAGAACGTGCTACTGAGATTACTGAACCACAATGCTCCCAGAGGCATACTTCTAGGTGGTCGACATCATCAGCAAAGGCAAAGATGCTGATATGGAGCGTACGGAGAGTGAGCTGTCTAAAAATATTACTCAGTCCTCAGGAAACAAGCACAAACACATGGCAGGGCTGGGACTAGAACATATACCTGACTAACTTATCATATTACAGCATTACACAGTTACAGAACGCGCTACCGAGATTACTAGATCACCGCACTCCCAGAGGCATACTTCTAGGTGGGTGACATCATCAGCAAAGGCAAAGACGCCAATAGGGAGTGTACGGAGAGTGAGAGGGAGTGTACGGAGAGTGAGCTGTTTAAAAACATTATTCTGTCCCCAGACAGCTGGATACAAACACACACACATGGCAGGACTGGGATTAGAACATAGACCTGACTACTTGATCACACTACAGCATACGCAGCCACAGAGCATGCCACCGAAATTACTGAATCCCAGAACTCCCAGAGGCATACTTCTAGGTGGGTGACATTATCAGCAAAGGCAAAGACGCCGAAAGAGATTGTATGGAGTGTGATCAGTCTAAAAGTGTATTAGTGTCCCAAGGCAGATGGAGACGAACACACTGCAGTGGTGTGAGCAGGACAACTGGCTATCTACGGAGCACTATTACAACACTACATAGATACGAGATGCTCCACAGACAGTACACCTTTCTTGACAGTCAATATGACCTTCTAGGAATGCAGACATCGACATGGATGCTGGCAGTTATGGTGTACATACCTGTGAACCAGTGTGTTAAATTTAGGAATCCATCCTGAAGTGGGGTATGGCCATCTGATGCTTGGATGACCACTATCGCTATACAGGATAACAGTGGTCATGCCCATACACAGAGGCACACAACTGACACAAGGTGTCACTGGGCATGCTCACACACTTAGTAGCACACGTCAGTCTGGAATGCACTATGTGTCCATCTACACAACGGTGTACTGGGCATGCTCACACACTTAGTAGCGAATGGCTGTCTTGTATGCACACAGATTCTAAACAGGGAAGGGCACAGTGTGTCGATAGTCATTACTGTTAGCATGAACGCTGTACGACATATGTCTGACACCGGTCTTCTACACAACGTCTGCTGCTGTCCATCACCTTAGCTGTACCAATCACCTTAGCTGTACCAATCTAAACCTGGCACACTAATACCACCCATGGTGTTGTCCTGGCAGGAGTGGGTACTTCACACATGTAGTACCATACATAGACAAAGAACCTGAGACCAGGTAAACACCCTGACACCTACAGGCCAACTGCAATGTATGTGTATGCTAAATTGTGCTAGATGTGTAGCGTTCATAATCATAGCTGCCAATCTAAATCCAACAATGGGGAATACTGACATCTGTGCAGTGAGGAACACCTGGCATAAGGCTCAGTTGTGCACAATAGCACTACCACTGTATACCTCAGATACAGACATGTGGGCCATAAAACCGTTACGGACTGCTCCAGGTGTTAGTGTCCCTACGTACATGAAGGCCACTCACATGTACTGACCAGTACACTCTCAAACGCCATCACAGATGTGTCAGGTGCAGATCACAGTGGTAAATGCCGCACTGTAGCATGTAGCTCTCACACATCACCGTGTCCTTGGACCAGCAACACACATCCATACATTAGTACAACACCATGTAACTCATGACCAGTGGACTGTACCTAGGTCTACAGCAACTGTGCAGACTACCCATGTACTGACAGGGTTCCATCATGTAAGAAATAAACTTTCAAGACCGGAAAAACAAACTAGCGAAAACCACCGCTAATTCAAAAGCCAAGAACTCGACTCAGGCCAGTCCAAAATGTAAAAAACATGAAAAACAACAAATTTTTATTAAGGCACTGTAAAAGCTTTTCTTTAGTACCTTGCACTAACTTCTTCAGACAAGCAAAACATTCACACCATTACAAGTGAGTTTAAATACCAGGATTGAAACACTTAACCATGCCCCTTGCTCTCCCTTTAGCTCCTTAAAGGTACAGATCACAGCTAACTAAGGTGCATTTGCAATTCTCTAATAACATAATAAAAAATTCACTATTAACATAATAAACATAAAAAAAATTCATACACTGAGACTGTAATTAAAGCAGGCTTTGAAACTGAAAGAAAAAAAAACAATATTTTGATTATTAAACTGTATAAAGTAGATAAATATGTAAAATATATAAAATAACACAAAAATAGTGATGTTCAACCTACAGCATAAATAGTAATAATGGAAGCGCGACGCTTCCTAATCAAAAATTACCTATGCATACATTGTATCTTGCCTGCTTTCAGGTAAAATAACTAATACAATGAATATAATAAATATAATGAAATTAATGCATACTGTCCTAAGCATCTAAGTAACTAGAACAGCTAACCAAGAAAAATAATATAATATTAATCATATCTCACTAAATAATGAAAATAATATAGAAATATAAAATATGACGTGTAACATATAATATAACATAAATTTAAGCTACTCAGTATAGATTTAATACTGTCATTAAATAAAACACGTCTAAAAGTTAGCGTATCTAGACCTAAAATTACTAAATAATAAAATATGAATCAATAATGGGCCAAATTCACGAAGCCTCCGTGTAAGAGTTATAACTCTTACACGGAGGCTGCAGTTAAACGGTGTGATGTCAGCATGTCATGCATATGCATGAGGTGCATGAGGCATGCTGAATCACACTAGTAACTCGTACACGGTCCGTGTAAGAGAGTAGGGGCGTGTATGTAGGCTAAGCCCTGCAAGCGGACACGCCCCCGGAAGACTAGAATGGCTGAAAGTAAACAGCCATGAGAGAGGCCATGGAAATGTGAATAAACACACTACACAACACATGCACTGACAGACCATCAGTGTATAAAGTGAAGAGATGTTATAAAATTAAATTAAAACCTGTTTTATTTTTTTTAAACCCCGTAAATGTTTGCTACTGTGTGCGCTCGGGTGTGCTACTAGCGCAATTGCAGTTAGCAGTCAGTGGAAAAGGATATAAAAACTAAATATGCAAAGTAAGCCAAGTAGTAATAGCTTAGCGGTAGAGTTGCTGGCCTAAGAGTAGGCAGGCAGGGTTCGAGCCCCCACAACAACCTTTTTTTTTTTTTTTTTGTAAATAAGCACTAAAAAGCCCCCTGACAGTATTGTACAAATGTAAAAGTATTCCCTTTTGTAAAATGGAATGAAATGGAGCATAAATTTTGAAGTAACACAATAATAAAAATAGTCAGAAATGTACTGATAGCTAAGCTGCTGTGAGACAGACTGCCCGTAGCTGAGTAGTGTTTAAAAAGCTGCAAACTATGTGCCCGTTGCTAAGCACCGGTTTAACAGGCTAAAACTGTTTGCAACTAGCTGTGCTGAGCTGAACATATGTGTCACTAGCCAATTAAGGTTTATCCCAGCGCACACCATTTGCACGCCGCTCCCACAAGCTAACTGTCAGTGCGCATGCGTTAGCTCCGCGCAAACGAGCGCAGACCTGCTTTTAAGTGCTTAAAAGTGCTTTTGGCATGTTTGATTGACAGGTCTCAACTCATTTCTGTCAGGAAAATCAAAAATCAGTTGCCAGATTCGAACCCAGGAAACCATGCACTAGAGTCAAGGTACTAAACCACTAAGCCATGACAGCAATACTGAGAAATGCAGAAATAGCATATATATGGGATAAAATCCAGAATGGAGCATGATAAAGCATTTTCAGTGAAGTAGATACAATTCCAAAATGGCCAATCAGAGAAATGTGCGGGAAAAGTGGCATATATAAGCCCCATAAGTGGGAATACACAGCAGAAACGATTGTAGAACAGACCTGCAGTCAGAATGAGTGGAGTAGGTGAGGGACGTTGCTTTTGAGCACAGCGTTGGGGCGTTGAGGAGTCCAGATACATGGTCTGGCTCCTTGTCCATCATCACGAGGCCCAACTCATGCAGGGCCAGGTCTCATGGGGAGCGTATAGGGCAGAGGCATGGGACCAGTTGGCTCGTGATCTGACCAGTGCTACTGGCATTCCACGCACTGGTGAGCAGGTCCGTCACCACCATGCGGACCTGAAGCGACGCAAGCAAGACCAGTTGACCGAATGGATCCAGGAGGCCCGGGATATGCCCAACGCCCCACTACTGAGTAAGTTACATTTTGCTTATGTATGTAAGGATTTCAACTGGCTGATACCATGGAGATGTGTAGTCCAATATTACTTCTTTTGTATTACAGCTGCAGGTGTCCGCTCTGCGAACCGCGAGATGTATGCCCGTAGGCTGGTGCGGCTGCACCACCATGCAGGTTAGTAACCCCACCCATTACTTGTAAATAAATATTATACTGTAGCATGTATCAGAACACTGCAGTGTATTGATTAAAAGTAATATAATGTGCAAGCAGGAATTGAAAGTCTGCAGGTATGGCTGCAACAAGTTCATCAGTATGCAAGTGTAACTGGAAATATAATTGATAGAATTAAACAGTGCTGTAATACAGATGTCCCACCATTAATTAAATATAGTGTAACCTGCAGTAGTCTCAAGAGTACAGCTTCAGAATCTGAGGTAGTCATATGTGAGATATATCTCCTGTTGAAATGCTGAATCATGACAGAAGTGAGGCTGTTGGAAAGTGTTTGAATCACCACCAGTCTAACATGTGAACAAAGCCTAGAAGTACCAACCTGAACTGTGAAGTTGCAGGATGTGTGAAAGTGACAGAAAGGGTCATGTATGAATAAATAAAGTAGTAATAACCCCTGAATATAGTAGCCCCAGTGTGTTTCTACAGAACTAAATGCATGTGGGAAGTACATCTTAATATCCCAAACTGATTTCAGTGTGTCAGAATCTGGAATGTCTAGGCCAAATTCTGTATATGGTGATCACAGTAAACAATTTGCAGATAGAATGAATGATTATCTGACAGACTAAACAGCCATAGTTGTCCCCTGTCCTGTCATCAAAGTGTAGCAGGATGATGTATCTGATCAGATTCAAAATAAGTAGGATAGTGATGTATTTGTAACAGGTGTAGCATGACAGTCAAATAAAAATTATTTTGAAACATCAGCCTCAACTTAATTGTGTACCTATTACAAATGTAAATCAATGTGTAACGTATGAATGTGTCATCACTTTCTATCTCCACCCAACCCTGTAATTCCATATAACAACACCCACTAAATAATGGTATGTGAACATTTCATTAATCATGGACATTTGTCCGTTTCAAAAATATATGCATGTCTGTGCATGTGCCCTGTTCATACCTGCAAATTTGATGGCCTGTTGCCATTAATAAACCCTGCATGTTGTTTGACTGTGTATTTCTGTTCAAATAATGCATGTGATATTGATATGCCCCTTGTTCAATGGTGTTAATATCTGGGTGTTTGTTTGATGGGAATACCAATGCATGCTGTTACAACTAATCTGAATGGAATAAAATGCCACTAACCCAAACTAACATAACTACTCACAAACCTAGAACGCTTGGGAAGGCAGGTCCCAGTGGACCCACCTCTCCCACCTCAGCTGGCGACTGCACCTGGCACTAGTGCCCAGGCTGGACCCCCCTCCGGTGGCCCTGTGCCACCTTCGGGTGGGGGCGCTGCAGGGGATGGGGCCCATCCCCCCTCTGCAAGTGTGGCCGGAGGGGTTCGTCCACTCACCCTCCAAGGTGTCCGGTCTGTGGTGCGAAGGGAGATCCAAGACTCTGTTCTTGGGCCCCTACGCCAGCTCGAGGCTCGTGTGGCACAGCTAACGGCTCCGGCCGTTGCCTCGCCCCACACAGCCCCAGCACAGCCCCGTCCTGGGCTGTGAAGGAACAGTGGTAACTGCCTATGGGTGGGGATATCAGTTCCACTGTTGCCATCTGTGGGCTCATGCATCTCGGATATCCCAACCTCCGTCACCGTCAATTGTGTAACCCCCACGTGTGTCATACACCGCCCTGTATCGTCTTGTCTGTCTTGTCTGTTAACCTACCCAACCTACCTCCCCAGCTATACCGACTTCCTTCACCTGACATACCACTCTCACCTGAAAAAAAAAAGGGCACTCTGTACCCACAAAAAATTACGCCTATACATAGCTGTCCATGTCGCACACATGTCTGCTTGACATTGAAACAGTTAATTACAATTGGCTCTACAACAAATATTAATGTTGTCCTGACACCTCTCTCAGGGGTGAAAGGTTTCCAATGTCTCACCAAAATACATGGAAATGCACAGCTGTTGCTGCCAAAGACATGGGCATCTATGGGCCTTACCTACATCCCTCCTGCAAATCCCACGCTTGTTTCCCTACTGTCTTACCCTCTTTGTGACCCCTTTTTCACCACTTTCTTGTAACCCCTTTTTCTTTTCTTTCAAAGAAAATAGCGCAGGTGTGTGTGTGTGTTAGTGGAGCTCACCGCCAGTGCGCATGCGTGAGCTCCGTGCAAACGAGCGCAGACCTGGTTTTAAGTGCTTAAAAGTGCCTTTATGGCACTTTGATTGACAGGTCCTGTACTCAGTTTGAAAGTTTGCAAAGAAAAATAAATTCCCACTGTCAGTCTCAAACCCAGGACCTTGGTAACATTAGTCTGTATGACCTACCACTAAGCCATGCTTGCCTTACAAGAGCACAGTGCTAAAATAAATATAACATGTAATAGTAGGAATCAGTATAAAGGCAATATAGGAGATGTACTATCCGAAGCATGTCAGGCAGAGTTTTAATGGCCAAATTACTGGATTCCCATACTAGTTCAGTGTTAACAGATACAGCCCTGCTACTTGTTAGCTTGTACATAATACTGTAAGGTAATGTACATATATGAAGGTACGTATATCTACACATACATATATATAAATATATATAAATACATATGAAATATAGTTGCAGGTGTCAGTATCCATACACACTCACTACAGGAAACAGTGAAGATAAATGCAGCAACCTGAATCTGCAACACAGCCTGACCCCTGTGTGACCTACTTACCCTTCTAACTGCTTAAAGGTGGCCTCAGCACTTTGATTGACAGGCCCTGTACTCAGTTTGAAAGTTTGCAAAGAAAAATAAATTCCCACTGCCAGTCTCTTCATAACATTAGTCTGTATGACCTACCACTAAGCCATGACTACCTTACAAGAACACACTGCTAGAATAAATATAACATGTAATAGTAGGAATCAATATAAAGGCAATATAGGAGGTGTACTATCCAAAGCATGTCAGGTAGAGTTTCAATGGCCAAATTACTGGATTCCCATACTTTAAAA